>NC_079450.1:12813269-12873269 GCF_903798145.1 Danio aesculapii | reverse complement strand
CTAAAAAAATCTGTTGTTTTAAATAATTTGTTCTGTAATATAACAGTAAAGCATGGAAGACACAATTGCTTGAGAAGAATTCCTCTCCATATAAACCTTTGCACTGTTTCTGTCGTTCACCTGAATGCTAAACTAGCGTTTACCTTCAGCTTCAGATGTGTTTGTTGCTGCTGTTGTTGTTATTGAGGAACAGTCAAAGGCTAGATAATGCCTTTGCTGACGGATACTGCCGAACGCTGACATTATATGCAAATGTTGTTTATGATCGGTGCGGGTCGAGCCTGCGGAGCCGCCGGCAACTTCCCAAAAGCCACGCCGCCGAATCAGACCTCTAATGAGATCTCAAGGGCTGCAGTTACAGACACTTTCTTTAGCGGAACAGCAACAACTAGCAGGCCTCCATATGTTGCCCAGGAGGCTGAGAGACAAGCCAGTGTTTCAGATGGAGGTGACGGAGCTTCAAGAGTCCAGCTAGTCGAGTGCAACTTTATTTACGCGCCTTGGGGTGTTTGCTGCAAACATCTCGTCAGACTGAGAGTGGTGAAAAGGCCAATGCAAACGTACAAAACCGTTCGCTGGTACTTGAGGAAAGCCCAGACAAAAGTGAGTATACACCCACATGCAAGGATATTTTGGAGCAAATATGCATCCATGGTCTGTATGAGAAAATGTATGAAAGAAAGGAATAAAAATAATAGCAATATAGCAAGTGTACAAGTAATGATAGTAAGCAAGAGTGATGGAACTAAAGCAAAATATAACCTCAAGGAGGAAAAGGAGATATAATAAAAAATAATTTAGGAAAACATATGACATATGTATTAAAACATTACTTTTATGCTCTTGGGTTATTATTTTTTGGTTTCATTATATTGATATATGTTGTAATACAATATATAAATTGCATCACTGATTCATTATAATATTAATAATATACTATTTGTTTTAATATGCTTCAACACGTCTAAAGACAAAATAATAATATTAATAATAATATTAACAACAACAACAATAATAATAATATCAATAATATTATTATTAACAATAACAATAATAATAATAATAATAACAACAACAACAACAACAACAACAACAACAACAACAACAACAACAACAATAATATCAATAATATTAATATTAATAATAATAATAATAATAACAATAATAATAATAATAATAATTATTATTATTATATAGGTTATTTAAACAAATAATATATTATTAATATTATAAGAAGTCAGGGAAGCAAATTACTTATTATTATAATAGAATAGAATAGAATGAAATACAAAAATAATTAATATTTTAATACATTAAGAAAATCTGTTTAAATATATAAAAAACAGCCTGAAAGTATATAAACAAAGATATTAAAAAGTATAGCAATATTCTTATTATTATTATTAATAATAATAATGATGATAATAATAATAGTAATATTAACAACATTAGTTTTATTAATAATAATACTATTATTATTATTATTATTGATATTATTTATAATAATAATAATAAATAATAATTATTATTATTAAATTTTAAATATATTTATTTGCATATCTAAAGCCTATTTTTAATGTATAAAAACAGATATTTGTTATGTATAAAAATGTTACCTAATAGTAAGCAAGTGTTAAGCAAGCAAGCAAGTGTTATGGAAAATATGAGAGAAAATATAACAGCAGGCAAAAATAATAACAAATAATAAAAAAAAAAAATATTTAGGTAATTTCAGGTAATTTCTATAGACAATTTACATCAGATAAAAAATGAGAAAGAAATTGTGTAAAAAAATATATTAAAACAGAAATAATATACATTAATATGACCATGAAAAAGAAATGTATAAATATGTAAGTATATATAAATAATTTATAATAATAATAATAATAATAATAAAATAAATAATAATAATAATAAATATTAAAACCAAATAAAAATATACAAATATATTATTAAACATAAGAAACATCATACAGTCCTTATGTAAATAGTATAAAACTTTAAATACATAAAATAATATATTTGAAAGTAATAACAGTAAAGAAAAAATGTAAATTAATACGTATACGGAATGAATTTTTTTTAACCATTATACTTACAATTATATAGGTAATAGGTAAAGATATAGAAGGAAATATTCTTATGGAAAAACAGCCTGTCTAATATACAATCCCAATTATCATACAACTATTTATATGAATAAAGCTGATTCCAATCTAGTAATCCACTGTAATCAGTCAGCTATACAAAACAGATTTGGAAGAACCAAGATCGTCTGATATGATATAAATAACGAAAAGATGACAGATACCACTGACATGCTCGCACAACCAGAACAATGTCTCTCTACGAAATAAAATCTTCAAGCTCCTGATCTTCAAACATCTCCTGGAAATGAGCCGTGTCGTCTGTTCCTTTAATAAAAAACTGCTACGCAAAGCTGCCATTTCTGCGGCTTCCTCGACTCAATCTCCTGCTCCGTCTGCCTTTGACCCTCAAAAGCAGAGAAGAAGAAGTCAGCACGGCTCATTAACACGGCCCCCTTTTTTTTCAACATATTGTCTCATCCTGCCAATGAAGATCTCCATCTCGCCGTGGAGGAATGAATGGAGAGATTAGGATCAGGCATATGCCATTAGCCTCAAATGAAGTGCTTCACGCTGAGCAGATAAGAGGCAGATGTGGAGAGATCGAGCGGCAGAGCGGGGAAATGGCAAAGAAAGTGTGCAAATTGGGCTTACACATCATCAAACACTATTATTACCAAATTAGCCCCAGGTTTTTCCCACCCATTGAGACAAAAAAGGAAAGAAGAAACAACAAAGCGTAACAGTTAAAGGACGATATTTCTTGAAGCAGTGGAACACTGACCCGCAACTGCGTGGGGATGATTTGTGGTTGTTAGTGTTTATAAAAATAACAGTTCTGTCACTGTTTACTTGTCCTCTACACTTTTCTTTCTTTTCTTGTGAAATGCAAAATGTGGATTTTTAAGAACATTTTTAGGCATATATCCATTATTTTCCACACTCACCGGCCACTTTATTAGGTACACCTGTCCAACTGCTCGTTAACGCTAATTTCTAATAAGTCAATCAAATGGCAGCAACTCAATGCATTTAGGCATGTAAATATCTGTTGCAGATCTGTTGCAGTTCAAACCGAGCATCAGAATGGGGAAGAAAGGTGATTTAAGTGACTTTGAACGTGGCATGGGTGTTGGTGCCAGACGGGCTGGTCTGAGTATTTCAGAAACTGCTGATCTACTGGGATTTTTTACGCACAACCATCTCTAGAGTTTACAGAGAATGGTCTGAAAAAGAGAAAATATCCAGTGAGCGGCAGTTCTGTGGGCGCAAATGCCTTGTTGATGCCAGAGGTCAGAGGACAATGGCCAGACTGGTTCCAGCTGATAAAAAGACAACAGTAACTTAAATAACTACTCGTTACAACTGAGGTATGCAGAAGAGCATCTCTGAAGGCACAACATATCCAACCTGGAGATGGATGGGCTACAGCAGCAGAAGACCACACTGGGTGCCACTCCTGACAGCTAAGAACCGGAGACTGAGGCTACAATTCGCACAGGCTCACCAAAAGTGGACAATAGAAGATTGGAAAAACATTGCCTGGTCTGATGAGTCTGATTTCTGCTGAGACATTCGGATGGTAGGGTCAGAATTTATCATCAACAACATGAAACCATGAATCCATCCTGTCTTGTATCATTGGTGGTGGTGTAACGGTGTGAGAGATATTTTCTTGGCACACTTTGGGCACATTAGCACCAATTGAGCAGTGTGTCAATGCCACAGCCTACCTGAGTATTGTTGCTGGCCATGTCCATCCCTTTATGACTACAGTGTACTTATCTTCTGATGGCTACATCCAGCAGGATACCGCACCATGTCATAAAGCACAAATCAACTCAGACTGGTTTCTTGAACATGACAATGAGTTCACTGTACTCAAATGGCCTCCACAGTCACCAGAGCTCAATCCAAAAGAGTATCTTTGGGATGTGGTGGAACGGGAGATTCATGGATGTGCGACCAACAAATCTACAGCAAATACTAGATGCGATCATGTCAATATGGAGCAAAATCTCTGAGAAATATTTCCAGTAACTTGTTGAATCTACGCCACGAAGGATTAAGGGAGTTTTGAAGGCAAAAGGGGGTCCAATCTGGTACTAGTAAGGTGTACCTAATAAAGTGGCCGGTGAGTGTATGTAAAGTGAGCAAATGAGGGCTTGCGTGTGAATCTACAAAAGTATTCAATACTTTCTCTCTACATACTCTCAGATATAAAGGTACGAAATCTGTCACTGTGGCAGTGCCTTTTCAAAATGTACACTTTTGTACTTTACAGCTGCACATTAGTACCTTTAGGGTACACTTTTGTACACTATAATTTAGACACAAAACATTGCTCTGAGCTGTAGTAGTTATTTTATTCTTTGATTAAATGCAAAGCTGACAGAAACTAAAACCGCTGATGGAGTATACACTAACCGGTGCATTATTCAGTCACAAAATGGTGCTAAATAGTCAATAATAACTCGAAGCTGACAGAAACAAAACTGGCTGGATAAAGCATACACTATCAAATGCTATTCATTTATATCCAAACAGTCAAAACTGTTAAAAGCTGTGGCGTGACAGACAAGCAAATACATATTGAACGTGTTCACTGACGGTCAAGGTAATTCAAAGTTCCCTGATGAGCTTGTGTTATTTACTGGCTATTATCTGGGAATAACATACCTTGGAATGTTACAACTGACCAATCAAAATCAAGTATTCCAGACAGCAGTGTAATAAATTGCTATATAGCCCTTAAAAGATATTATCAGTTCGTTGGATTTGCCAGTAAGTATTTTCAGTAAAATGTCTATTTTAGTTTTATTTCATAAGCTCTGATAACATGTCTTTAGAATTTTTTATTTAAAGTTAGAAAAATCATCATTTAGAGCATTTATTTACAGAAACTGTCAACAGTTCAATTTCAATTCATTTTTATTTCTATAGCTGTTTTACAATGTAGATTGTGTCAAAGCAGCTTCACATAAAAGATTATAGCAAACTGAAACTGTGTCAGTCCAATTTTCTAGAGTTTAAGTTCAGTTTAGTTCAGTTCAATGTGGTTTAATTTTCACTGCTGAAAGTCCAAACACTGAAGAGCAAATCCATCGACGCACAGCTCCACAAGTCCCGAACCATGCAAGCCAGTGGCGGCAGCAAACTTCACCAATATGAATATTAAAATCACCAACAATTCAAATTTTATCTGTGGCCAGAACTATTTCAGATAAGAAATCAGCAAATTCTTTTGTTAAGTTGGTATTGTGCCCTGGAGGCCTATATACAGTTGGCAATATAAATTTAGATTGAAATTTACTGTTTAAATTGCACACTGAAATATCTAACACTATTAATTCAAATGAATTATATTTGAAGTCAGATCGCTGAGTAACACTTAAAATAATACTGTATATTACGCCAACGCCTCCACCTTTGCATTTAAGACGCGGCTCGTGTTCCTAATGATATCCTTTGGGCGAAGACTCATTTACGGGCATGTAATCATCTGGTTTTAGCCAGGTTTCTGTTATGCCGAGTTCAGACTGCACGATTTTCAAAGTAGTCGTGACACAGATGTTTTTACACTGCATGACTATGGGCTAGTGTTTCGTCGCTGCATTGTTTACATTGCAAGACGGATCGGCGACGGGGGCTTTCACATTGCATGACTTTACAATAGGAAGAATCGCCGACAACTTCGTCCAAACTACGTCTCACAGCCAAAATCACGTAGCATATCTTTTCATATTAACTACATAATGAGAAAGAAGTCTTTAATGGGGTAGAAAATTTACATATTTACTCACCTGGCGGGAATTAGCAATTTCTCCTCAACTTTCTTTTTTAACTTTCTGTATGAAACGTCAAACAGACACTGATGCTCCTGTCAAACCTCACTAGTTTTTCCTCCATTTTTTGGGTCCAAATAAACCGAAAATGAGCGCTTTTAACTTCTCCCTCAACCTACCGCTGGCCTGCAGGTACACACACACAAGTGAATGCTGCTCTCACATTGGCTGTAGGCGATCGCCGATGTTATTTTCAGTCCAAACTCATTTCACACGGCATGATTTGAATCGCCGACAGCTCCAGATATTTAGCACGCCAAATATCTCACAGGCATCGACGACTCATCGGCGATTCTCTCAGATCGCATCTTTGATAGTTCATACGGTGTGATTGTCACTCATGTGGATGAGCATCGATTTGCCTGTGATTTCAAGCATTTGTCGGCAATTTCTCAAAACCTGTCGGCGAGTCAAAATCGGGGCTAAAATCATCTGAACTCGGCATTAGACAAAGTGCATCTAGCTTCAGATTAGTTATCAAATTATTAACAAATAGAGTTTTAGATGAGAGTGATATAATGTTCGATAATGCGAGTTTTATCTTTTGATTAGCTTTATTTTTTATTAGATAAACATCAATTAGATTGCCACTTTTGAATGGGTTTGGAAGTTTTTTTATATTTAGAGTTTCGGAGAACAGACACAGTCTCTATGTTCTTATATCTAGGTGGCTCTATGCTGGTCTGCTGCAGATTATTTGAGTTAGGTAAACTGTTGAGGCTAGCAGACGGTTGGTTAAGCCAATCTGTCTCCTCAATATAAAATGTTGAAGTATATATAAAACCTTTTTAGGACAAAACTTTATACAATAAAACACAAATGAATATTTTACTCATACATGTACCTAGTAATGGTAAACACAGAGAACCTATAATAACGGTTAAGTTTGAATTAGAAATAGATGATTTGTGAACCAATCACAGGCTGAACTGGAACAATGAATGATTTGATTCGGTTCAAAAAAGCTAAAAGATTCATTCAAGAATAAGGGTGATCCACTTGCTCACTTCGTAGCTGAAATCCCTGTCCTATTCAACAGAAGAAAGAAGGGTTGAGGTTTATTAAAATAACAGCACATTTTTATTTTTGGGTGAACTGTTTCTTTAAGACACTACTTGAGGTTTCTCACATGGCCTCACTGCCCAAACCCTTTAGTCTGGGCATCGGATTCAAAAAAACGCCCGTCTTTCTGCAATGAAAGTGTGAGGTCTGGTTTGGCCTTGAACAGATGAATTGAATGTACCGCTACTAGAATTTCTTTTGTGTCCATCAGGAAAATGAGCGTATGGGCCATTCATATGTATATTCAACTATTCGTCCTGTGATTGCACGAGTTTAGCTCTTGTATAAAAGGGGGTGCAGGATGTGTAAGGAACAGCCGTGAGGGAATAAGTTTGGCATGGAGAGAGAAAGGGAACGAGAGAGAGAGAGAAGCAAGGGAAAGAAAGCTGGCAGGAAGGTTGAGGCCATGCCAGTGCCGCTTGTGCCATGCGGTGAGGCTGAGACGGTGAGTGCCAGCAAACGTGGCGTGAAGAGGAAAGATCAAACAACACGGCTTGCAGATCTCCACCAATCTGCTCCGTATTATTCCATCAGCCAAAGAGCAGCACAACCCCGAGCCAGCGGCCACACGAAGAAACCAGACGCCAATACAGCCAACGAAACACCACAGAATAGAAATGTGTTAATCAATCAATACTATGGGTTTCCATCCAAGGTTATAATAGTTTTGGATTTTTCATTAGTTTTAGATTTTATTTTCAGCTATTTTCAAAATTCAGTTAGTTTTAATTAGTTTTTAGAGGTAGATTTGCTAGTTTTTATTGCTCAGTTTTAGTTAATTTTTTTTAGTTTCAGTGTTAGATTTAGTTTTTTTAGTAAGATTTTTTTTGTAAATTAAGATATTTGTTAAGAGCAAGATTCAAAATAATTAGAATAAATATTGTAAAATAAAAACTCAAACAAAAATAGGCTCCTTTTCTCACAAGAATACTACCATCTAACATTATTATCTACCAGTGTTGGAAAGAGTATTGAAAAATCATACTCAGGTAAAAGTACCATTACTTGCCTAAAAATGTAGTGCAAGTAGAGTGAAAGTATCTGCTGTAAATATTACTCAAAGTAGGAGTAAAAAGTAGACCTTTCAAAAGTACTCAAGAGTAGTGAGTAGTGAGTATTACGCTGTTAAAAGCTGATGCATTTACATATAATTTGTAGATGTGTGTAAACGTAACATTCTGTACTGCATTTAGTCATTGCCCAGCAGGCACACAACGTCATAAGACGTTAATATTAGGTTCGATTTAGGTTGTGATGTCAGGTGACCAAAATTCAATGTCTAGCCAGGTTCTAAGGACAATGTTATTTTGATCTCCAATAATGACGTCAAATGTCATTGATATTTGGTTGATTTTAGGTTGTTAGAAAGTGACCAAAATTAACATCTTAAACCAACGTCATATTGACGTCAAATACTGATATTTATTCGTCAGGTATGGCAACTAAAATCCAACTTCTGATAGACGTCATAGTGGTACCGTCATTAGACGTCAACCCGAGTTCTGACGTCAACCCGATTTTCATTTCCAAACAAATTGCAACGTCCCCATGACGCTAGGGTACAATGTCAATCTGACACCCATGTTGACTTTTTGAGGCTGCTGGGTGTTTAAGGCAATTTCGATCATCATACAGTAAACATCCGTCATCTTCTCGTCAGTGACAGGCATTTAAACAGTCTCTGGGAAATCGCATGTAAAGATTTTGGACATCTTCTTGGACACTTTTAATGCTTCCAAACAGTTTGCTGCTATTATAAATCGCACATGTCTTGAGTTCTTGAGGTATGATGCAATTTAGTTCTACAGTATGTGTGATTTGATTGTATGGGAATCACAGGACAGATTTTTCTAATCCCCATAGATGAGAAAAAAATAAAGTAGCTCGTAGAGGGTCGAACCAGCGGCATTCTTGCTGTGAGGCAACAGTGCCACAGGAGTAGGGGTGGAAGGGGGGATTCTTCAAGACGAAGATGACTGGAGTAGAAAGCTCTGGTAATTTATAGTGTGTCAGCATTCCTCTGATTGGTCCAAATATACAGAGCTAATGCGGTGCCAGCTATGTTCAATCATAAGCACATGATCCTCTCGAAATTAGTGTATAAATAAACCACACTTATTTGAGAAATTTCAGACAGCACTTTGAGGCATTTGCATCAGAACTCTTCAAATTATGATGCCAATATTATTCAAACTTGCATGAAAAAGCAAGCTGGTGATGTTTTTTTGTTTCTTATTGTGTTATACAGTTTACCTCCAAATTATTAGCCATTCCGTGAAGTTTTAATTATTTTACTTTTTAAAGTGCTGTTTAACAGAGAAAATGTTTGGTTTTTCAACACATAAAAGTTTTAATAACAATCTTTTTTTTGTCTTTGCCATGATGACATTTTATTTTTGCAAGATATTAGTATTCAGCTTAAAGTGCAATTTAAAGGCATACCTATAGGTTAAGAAGGTTAACTAGGCAAGGTGAGTTAATTAGGCAAGTAGAGAAAAAAGCTGACCGTTCTGTAGCCAATTGAAAAACAAACATGTAAAAAAGGGGGATAATAATATTGACAAAAAGAATTGTTTAAAAACTGCTTTTATTCCAGTCAAACTAAAAGAAATGAGACTTTCTCCAGAAAAAAAAAAACAAATAATAGAATGCATGCTGAAAATTTAATTGTTCCGTTAAACATAACTTGGAAAATATTTGGAAAATATAACTTTTTTAGGGGAGTGCTAAAAATTCTGCCTTAAATAACTGTTAAAAATAAATAATTAAAAAACAACAGGGTTGGACTGTCTATTGATTGTGGTGTTGCTATTGGTCAATCTCTTGTGATTGACATGTTATGCTCCATAGCGACCCCTGCAGGTTCCACCAGGATCCACTCTATGCTGATCCAGTGTGAACGTTCCAGATCTGCGTTTGCTGAAAGCAGCAGACGGTAAACAGTCTCGTCCATCTCCTCCACCAGGACAGATGGTGAAACGATACAATATGCTCTCCAAAAAACCACAGCGCATTCTGAGCGTGGCAGTGATGGTGCTGATGGTACAGAGTGGTTTGGTGTACGTGGCTGATGAGCAAGATCAGAGCCAAACCCCATTGCTGGTGATTGATTTCAGTGCTCTATGTGTGAGTGTGTGTTATTTTGGCTTGGCACTCAAACTACTGCTGATCTAGAGACTGACAGTGAACAAAGGAGAGAGGAGGACAAAGAAACAAGGCTTCATTCCGACCCATAGGCAAGAACATTTTAGGAGAGACAACTGAGATCTCAATTGTTTTTCCTATATATTCATTTATTTTCCTTCAGCTTAATCTTCATTTCAAATGTCGCCACAGCGGAATGAACCACCAACTATTCCGGCATATGATATATAGATGGATTTAGGATGCCCTTATTGGGAAATAATATATACCAGTATTGGGAAACACCCATACACACGGATTCACACACTCATACACTACGGCCAATTAAGTTTATTCAATTCACCATTAGAGCATGTCTTTGGACTGTGGGGGAAACCGGAGCACCCAGAGGAAACCCTTGTGAACACGGGGAGAACATGCAAACTCCACACAAAAAACTGGCCCAGCCGGGACTCGAATCAGCAACCTTCTTTCTGTGATGCTGCGAGCCACCATGCCGCCCTTTTCCTATACAATAGGATCATAAAAATGTCTTAACGGAGACTGAGGTATTTTTAATCCCATTCATGAAAATGACTAAAAATGCTTGCCAGACCAGTAGGTGATGATGTCACTTTGCAAGGAAAAACTAAGCACATGTATATATGCAGTTCTGCAGTCATTTTGGTTGTCAAGTGCTCACTACCTCCTCTAGACTGAATATGCAATAGACATTTCATTATGGCATCGTTTTCACAAATTTATACTTTTGTAGTATCATAAAGTATTGGATAATAAACATTTGCTCATAGCTTGTGATTCACATTTGTTTTCCCCATGTATTTACATTTAAACATAGCCATGTTGGACTTTTTTGGACTTGTTGGACCTTTGCTCTGACAACTTATGATATTGGGTGCACCGATTTGTATCCAGGATGTGTCTAGGTCAGGCATGGGCAAACTCGATCCTCGAGGGCCGGTGTCCCTGCAGAGTTTTGCTCCAACACTAATCAAACACACCTGAACACCCTAATTAGTGTCTTTAAGATCACTAGAAAGCTACAAGCAGGTGTGTTTGATTAGGGTTGGTGCAAAACTATGCAGGGACACCGGCCCTCCAGGATCGAGTTTGCCCATCCCTGGTCTAGAGACTCGGGTGGGAGAAAAAAATATTCAATGATGCATCACAATTCATTCAAATCTCAAAAGATCCGAATCAATTCTTTACTAATATTAGATTGTGATGAGGCAGGCCTGTGCTGGTTTGAGTTGGAAATGGAAAAATAATAAACGTTGACAGGCACATGTACAAAGACGGACAAACTTATGAAATTTAAAGACAAGGCACTGCATTCTCGCATTTCACTGTGTGCATTAAGAGTGTGTTCATTCTGAATATAACTCTGGTAATAAAAAAATTTACATATGCAGTTGAAGCCAGAATTATTAGCCCCCCTGAATTATTAGCCCCCCTGTTTATTTTTCCCCCAATTTCTGTTTACCAGAGAGATTTTTTCAACACATTTCTCAACATAACAGTTTCAATAACTAATTTCTAATAACTGATTTATTTAATCTTTGCCATGAGGACAGTAAATAATATTTGACTAGATATTTTTCAAGACACTTCTATATAGCTTAAAGTGACATTAATAGGCTTAAATAGGCTATATAGGTTAACTAGGCAGGTTAGGGTAATTAGGCAAGTTATTATAATTATAATCGTTATAATATGAAATATAATATAAAATATAGCTTAAAAGGGCTATTATCATTAAAAATTAAAAACTGCTTTATTCTAGCCGAAATAAAACAAATAAGACTTTATCTAAAAGAAAAAATATTATCAGACATACTGTGAAAAATTCCTTGCTCTGTTAAACATCATTTGGGATATATATATATATCTAAACATATACCATCTAAACATATACTTGACCTTTCAGTAAAAACTTCCTAAGATGGTCACAGGCACACAGAGGTGGGGAAGAAAATATGTATAAAAGCAGGACCATGGACACATACAATTCAGATGGCCAAAAGAAGACTTCAGGTTGTCATGAAGGGCTGTTTTCAGACATCTCAGCTTTATTGTGCTTTAATAAATCTATTTTCTGCTATTCAAAACCTCCAGTCTGATTGTGGTTAATGAAAGGCCAGGTAACTGCAACATGCCCTGTAATTTCTGTCTCTTTTTCCCTTTCTTAAATTCTCTTTATGAATTCTAACAGAAGAAACAGAAACTAAGACTATTTAAATGCGAACCATTTTTAATGTTTTATAATAACACAAAACATGTAATAACACTGAAACATCCAGCATTTCACATCTAACAAAGAAATAGGAAAATACAGAAACTGCTAGGTCAGAAAATTATGAATCCAAAAAAAGCACAAAGAGAGTGTGTGCCATTTTGAAAGGGTTAATGGGATGGTCACATGCTGTAAAATAATATCTCACTAGAATGCCCAGGACCAATGAGAAGCCGGGCAGCGGCACCCGGGTCCCCTGGCGAGGGGCTCCGTCTCCATCTTTTGTGGCCCTGTTCAAGCAATTAAGCCCAGCTCGGTGTTTTCTAAGGGGGATGTCAAGTGAGAAAAGTCATTTTGTGGCACTGCACTCCTCAGTTACGGTCATGCTCAGTACCAGTGCAAATTAAAACTCTCCCGCAAGCCCTATGTAAATACGGCCGCGGACCGCGCTGCGCTTTAATGAGCCATAATATGAAAGAGCAGTATAAAACCCACAGAAAATAACCGGACGCTTGACAGGTGACAGGTGCTGCAAACTTTTTCAAGGCGGAGGGGGAGGGAGAGAGCTGGGAATATTCTAGAAAAGTTCAGCTCCTCTGGGATGGAGATGGAGACCGCTGGAGGCGCTTCTGAAGGCGGAAAGACAAGGTGGAGGGAAGAATGAGATGCTTTTCCTCCTGTTTGAAACATTTTAAGCACTGCTGTATAGTCACCATGTTAGAGGAACTGCTCTTCGCTAAATTACATTTCTAGCTTATTATTTAAACCCGTATTTAAATGTTGTTTGGTTAAATAATGACTAGATATAGTTTTAAACAATATTGTTTAAATAATGACTAAATATAATGACTGAAAAAAAACAGTTGTTATGCTAAGACCTAGATTTTCTGTAAATATTCAACTGATTTAGAAGGAACAGGCTAAAATTTAGGCTTTTAATATCCACACCGAAGCAGCAAACATTTGAAATGACAATTACCTACATAACAAATCCCAATTGACATACAGAGATAATAAATAACGACCCAGTAAGCATAAGAGACTTCTTAAAATATACAGTTGAAGTCAGATTTAATAGCCCCCCTTTGAATTTTTTTTCTTTTTTAAATATTTCTCAAATGATGTTTAACAGAGCAAGGAAATTTTCACAGTATGTCTGATGATATTTTTTCTTCTGGAGAAAGTCTTATTTGTTTTATTTTGGCTAATCCATTTTAAGGACAAAATTATTACCTTAACAATGTAGTTAAGCCTTAAAATCACACTTTAAGCTGTATAGAAGTGTCTTGAAAAATATCTAGTTAAATATTATTTACTATCATCTTGGCAAAGATATAAAAACAATCAGTTATTAGAGGAAAAAAAAAACAAAAAAAAAACAAAAAACAATATATATATATATATTAACCTCAAACAAAATTTTAGCTTGAATTGAATTATTTAAAGTTGTGTGGAGGATACGATTGAGACGAGTTTTATATATTTACTGCGAACGCGTTGTTCATTCAACATCAGCCTGGTTTTTCCTTCACTTTCATCAATTGGTAAAGTTTAGTTCCCGTCACTGTCGCCATTGGCTTGCTTGGTTTGGAAGTTGTGGAGCTGCACATCAATGGATTTGCTCTTCAGTGTTTGGACTTTCAGCAGTGAAAATTAACTGAACTGAACTTCAACTGACACAGTTTCAGTTTACTAGAACATCTATGTTAAGCTGCTTTGACACAATTTACTCTGTAAAATCGCCATAGAAATAAAAATGAATTGAATTGAACCACTTGAGCCAAAAATTTGACTATATTTGCATGTTTGCATTGATTTTGTATGTAATCTACAGGCATGAGTATTGAATTTAGCTTTTGGTGTGAACCCAGAATGACGTTTGTATTTGAAAACATTATTGGTTGAGTTTAGGGAAGGTTTTAGGTCAATGTCTGCTAGGTTATCTGTTCAACAAGCTCTGCCTTTGTGTACAAAATGGGATGTGTATTTTAAAAAGTACAACAAAAAATACCCTAATTAATGCATTTCAAAGTAGCAAAAATGTAGAAAGTGCCCTTTAGAGGATTTGCTATCAGAAACGTGCACCAAAATGTACCTTGAGCAACATATTCAAAAAATAAAAATAGCCCGAGAAACGTATTTTCAGTGAGCCTGGGTTGAAAATTCTCCCTTTGTTGTTCATCAGAAAAATAATGAATGGCAATATATACTGCTTTTAGAAGAGTAAATAATGAAGGAATGTTCATTTCTAGTGAGCTCTTCCTTTAAAACATGTACATAATTTCCCTTCAATCCTCTGAAAAGCTGTGCTAAAAACCTTACGTGGATTACCCATATCAGTAAATCTGCTTTGCATGCACAACGGGGGCGGCCGAGTGGAAATGAAGCCTCTCTGCTCGAGATGGAGTCTACTGACAGAATCTGCATCCGAGCCCGCCGATTAATCCCAGACTTCCCACCCGATCCTCCCGTCATTTACAATGTCACAGAATCCATAATCAAGATTTAACAGGAGTCAGCGCTCGGATCAGCGAGCAGAGAGAGAGAGAGAGCGAGAGATGGAGATATTCGCAAGGAAACAGCAGGTCAGTCTGATATTCACGGACAGAGAATGTCACAATTTCAGCCCAATTACTGCAGAGATAGCAAACTGCATATGCAGAAGCACTCCTAAAATCAAATTCAAGTTGTTTTTTGGTTGTTGGTATGAGTATGTTAGTTTTAAGGTCATCTTTAAGCTATAAAGTAGTCAATATCTGAAGTGGATCAAATACATTCTCCAAAGTTGTCATAAAACTATTCAACGACATCCATTCTTGTCTTAGAAACATTATTGAAAAACATTTTTTGATCCACTTCAAATAATGACTAATGTAGTGTGCTTCAAAACAATCACAAATCACAATTGACATACAGAAATAAGAAATAACGACCCAGTAAGCATAAGAGACTTATTTTAAAAAAATATGAAACAAGTATTACAGAATTTTTACCACACCAATTCAAATGGCAAGCAGATTAAAGAGTTTTACAGTCAGTTGTATAAACATTTCAGTTGGTTTATCATGCAAAACCACATTATGACATTCAAAACACTATCATACACCCGGCGCAATAAGGCGCAAAACATGTATGGCGTGATTTGTTGCTATTTTCAGATCAGCGCAACCCTAATTTTAACGTTTTGCACCACGTTGTTTAAATGGCATATCCATTTGTGCCACTTTGTGGACTCATGGGTGTGCTGGTCTGAAAAGGAGATGTGTTTAGGCACATTGTTTGAGTGTTGCTATTTTGAGGAACTGAAACTATGCAGGTCCAAATGCTTACACATTGCTTAATATACACAGGATGTACAGCAATACACAAATATCTTTACATATTAAAAAAATTAAAGGATTTCAATGTTACAAAAATTATTATATTCTACATAAATATAAAAACCACTACCTCCATGCCTTCTTCATCCTGGGGAGCTTTTTTTCAGTTTATTCATGACAATTTGCATTAGTTTAATATTATTACTATCATTAGTATTATTTATTATATGCATATTTATATTTGTTTTAATAAAAAAACAAGTTTAGATTTGCCTACCTTTTGGGTTTTGGAGACGTATACATCCCTATATGGAGCATAAGAATAGGATGTGTGTAAAAAACTTTTAGGACCACACATCATTATTATTGTTCATTTATTTGTTTGCTGGAAATTAGAACTGAATTTAGAAATAGCTTTGAAACAAATCTTAGCTAACAAACGAAATGAAATATGTAGGCTAATGAATGTCTTGTGTATACAACACCGTTTCCATATCTACGAAAGTAAAGGAGTAAAAAGTAAGTAAAATAAAGAGAAAGTAAAGAGGCTGAATGGAGGGGCCTTGTTCTTTATTCTCACTGCAAATGATCTGTTTAACTGTTTTCTCGCTAGTGAAGCATTCAGTTTTTCCACTGACAAAGTCCACCCTGTAAATATCAAATGCGCCATGGCGTGACGCAACTGACTCTTAAAGGGAATTAGAGATGATTGGTTTAATGCATGTTAGGCTCAAAACACACCCATAACTCATTAAGAGAATAAGCACAACCCTGTTAGACCATGCGCAAACCTTATTTTTTCCATCCTTAAAATAGCAAAAGTGGATTCGAACACGTCCTTAATGCTTTTGCTCCATGCACGTTGCGCCTAGATTGTTAAAATAGAGCCCTAAAAAGTAGTACAGACAACATTAGGCTTATTTTATAGTATATTTTTGTCATTTTTTGGAGATTTTCAGGTGTACTATTCTTCAAAAATTCTTAACACATGCTCATTGGAAATATTAACGCTACATGTATGTGATGTGCTCGGGGTTGATTCCAGTGAAGCACAGTTCCACAAAAGAGATAAAAACTATGTAAATGCACATGGCTGCAGTGCACTTTTCTCTTATGTTGGTTCACGCCAAAGTCACTTACTCTAGTTTACTCATGGAATGTTTTTTCACCTCAAACTATCATGTTCAAGTTGAGTTGAATTGTTCAGACTTGTGGAAGATGACTACTGTAGTGTGCTACAAAACAAAGGCTCAGATTTAGAACATATTAGCATTCAAAATTGCACCTCTCACTTCCACCATTTTTGATTAACAGTTTTTTAGGACATCACAATGCAATTCAGTGTCTCGTCAGATCTTCTGACCAATCAAATGCTCTCTAATATCTGAATGTGTTCCACCCTCTACAAGTTATGGCTGAAATCTGTCACTTAATAACCCTCAGGGCTCAAAGACCACGTATACGCATTTTGAGGGGTCTTCTGCTGATAACGCTTCTGCTGATAAGAGCTTAAATGACACTTTCAGTTTTGATTGTACAGGTAAGAGCAAAACATCAATTGAATCTGTTAGTTGTCTACTTTTTTTGGTGTACTGTATACTCACAATAACAACAAAAGTGTGTGCAAAATAAGGATAATAAACAATGTAGACATTCTTCCTTTTCTCTCTGCGTGAACTGTTTTTAGAAACGCGTCACTAAAATGCACTGTAACTCCGCGAAAACAAAACACACAGACATGTAACATATCTACAGAAAGCTTGAAGTGTCCACTTTTAAATGCAGCGAGTGCATGTTGAAAACAAACATTGTTTGATAAAGTAATCAGTATGAAACCAACACTATGTCTAGATTCTCAGTCTGAGCTCATTATTTTTAATGCGGCCACTCCCACGAGGCTTTGTTATTACAATCGTCCACGTGAGACACAGGCTCCATGTAAGATGTGATCAGAAAAAACTGCGGAATTTCTACAAATACATGAGAGATGCACATGAGAGTATGTACAGTTATTAAGCGTTTATACTGAGGGTTTGTCTATAATTATACATATATCAGACTCATTTGAATTCTACACTGGATTCAAGAGGAAAGTGTCTATACAGACCCAACACTGACTTGTCATGACTTACTATAATGTGTCAGATGCGTTCTAGCTCAACAACTCTATCTGACAGAGCTGTAATATAAACAAAACACCATTGGGTACTTTCAAAAAGGGGAGGGGCTACTCTATATGCTCCCCACTGTCTTTTTGTTGAACATTGAACAAAATTCAATGCATTTCAGAACATTAATGGCTAAATTAAGTTTTTTTATTCTGACATACTTAACTGTAATCTGTAATCTGTTGATGAGAATTTAAAGTAATTAGGATAATGAGGTCATTTCCGAAATCACCTTGACCAGATATCCCCATACACCCTGCAAAGTTTATAGAACTACAATGAAATGAATCCCCTAATAGAAACGGCTCTCATTCACTTATTAGATCTATAAGAAATCAGTTGAGTAAAGAAGGTGTAGACTAGGACTTTGCCGTCTGAACCAGTCAAAATCATGTTAAACCTTTTCTCAGAAGAATCTGAAGAGTTCTGAAGGTATTTCAGGGTGGTAGAATCATACTATTGTCATCTAATCTGACGACTTTGCTGGAGTGAGAGCGAACAGCATGAGCAGTGTTAAATCCAGCTTAAATTAAGATTTATCACATGGGATTGCTCTCAAAACCTTTGGCCTGCTGCAAAAATGACAAAAAAAGGCAAAAAAAAAAAAAAAAGAAGTATCCTTGGTGAATTATATTACATATTTATACATATTGATGGTAAACTAATGTAACAATTGCACTAATGAAACATAAAACATATCACCAAGTGTAAACAAAGAATAAATAATTTGGTATACACACTGTAAAATGTGATTAGTTACTTTACTTTTGAAAGTTTTGGAACTGTTTTTTTATCTTATTATTTTTTTATCTAAATATTTGTATATTTATGCACATAGTTAATTTACTTATTTTTAAAGCAACATAATTTTTTAAAAGTAAAACCAACCAATCACTTTAAAAGCAATGGCTTTACTCATTTTCTAAGCCCACTAATCAGTTTTTTAGACTGTAACTACATTGTTATCCCCCTAAACAACTAATAAGTGAATTTAATAACTGATATTTACCTCTTACACACAAAAAAGATATACACACACAAACACACACACGCACACACACAAAATGACAGACACATGACAAAATGACAAAAAACACACACACACACACACACACACACGCACGCACACGCACACACACACACACACACACACACACACACACACACACACACACACACACACACACACACACACACACACACACACATATATATGTCGGAAGTAGTTTCTCTTACAAAAGTGTTTTTAGACTTTTTTATTTATACAGACGATTATGCCGTTGAAAAGCAATTTCACACTCCCAGTAGTGCGATATGGCTGTATATCATCACTGGTGGGACACTAAGGCACTCGGCGTGCAGCCTCGAGCCAACTCACGCCTCCCACCGGTGACGATATACAACTATATTGCTCTGCGACTCGTGTGGTACTGCTCATATATATATATATATATATATATATATATATATATATTTTTTTTTTTTTTTTTTTTTTTTTTCCCCTAATTTCTGTTTAAGAGAGAAGATTTTTTTAACACATTTCTTAACATAATAATTTTAATAACTCATTTCTAATAACTGATTTATTTTATCTTTGCTATGATGAAAGTAAATAATATTTCACTAGATATTTTTCAAGACACTTTTATACAGCTTAAAGTGACATTTAAAGGCTTAATTGGGTTAATTTGGTTAACTAGGCAGGTTAGGGTAATTAGGCAAGTTATTCTTTAACGTTGGTTTGTTCTGTGGACAGTCGAAAAAAAAATAGCTTAAAGAGGCTACTATATATATATACTAACTATTATTACAGCCATGATTTTCCACGTTAACATAAATTTGTTTATAGTTTTTCAGTATAAGTGTGATCCCTCAGTTCAGATAATATTTGAAAACACCATGAAGTCTGCTTGAAATAAAAACTTTGCTTCATCAACAACAAAACCAACACAGTGTTTTCTCCTCACTGGAGAAATTGTTGCCTCCCAGTAATCCAACTATTGTGGTAACATACTTTACCCAGAAACATCTACAGTTAGTATGCATGACAGCCATCAACCATCAGAAGTATAGAACACATCATGAAGTGCATCTGTCCTCAATGTAGAGCGCCGAGGCTGATCACAGAAACGCTGTTTTACAAGGGACACATCTTGTCTCAACAACTTTGCCTGACCTTGTGCGAGTCTGAATAACACTGTAAAATTGATTCAGCTCGCCGCAATAAAAGAGCCCTCGAATTATCTGCATTCTACCTCTAATTAATATAAGCAGTGGCGGGCAGGCCATTATTTACGACTGAAGCTGTATGGGGTGCCCAACGCAATAATAATCTGCTCTATATTTTTATTGATGTGTTGATGAATGGCTTTATTTCACACAAAACAGCCATGGAATGTCGAAGCGTACAGATCACACAAGCGCTGATTACGGCGAGCGAGCGTCCCCTGCTTGTCCTGAGCTCTGTTTCTCTTTCTGTGTGTGTGTGTGTTTGTATCAGCATTAGCACTGATTACACTGCTATGGTCAGTTGATGAAGTACTGCAGTCACACACACACACAATTGCTTACACTGCACTCGTGCCAAATGTCCTGGAATTGCTTTTTAGGTTCACATGTGCGCAGTTTATAATCACTGAAAATTTCACTTGCTCTTCATGTAGGTTTTATTTCAAGAAGTCACAATCACAGGAGATAGAATTTCTAGATATAAAAATGACAACATATCACCATACCGTTATTGGTACAGTATTAAATGAATACAGACTGTAGATGAGAACATTTTACTCATATTAAGTTCAGACTTTAGTATCTTGCCAAATCTGAGCACAATTTGAGAAAATGTTGATGGAGGTATGTGTAAAAAGCCGCAAATGGTCCTCAGCATGTTCATAAGAGTCTGGAGAGCATGTTTCTTGATGCATAATTATGTGTATCATACACTGAGAATCAGTGAATATAATGCTGATTGAGATTGTGTAATCTTACTTTATATAGGTTGCAGGATCCAGGATAACCACACAAACAATACAACATGCGTCGTTCCTGTCCATTCCTCTGTACATGTACAATCACCGGCCACTTTATTAAGTACACCTGTCCAACTGCTTGTTGACGCAAATTTCTAATCAGCCAATCTTATGGCAGTAACTCAGTGTATTTAGGCATGTAGACATGGTCAAGACAATCTGCTGCTGTTCTAATCAAGCATCAGAATTGGGAAGAAAGGTGATTAAGGTGACTTTGAACGTGGCATTGTTGGTTTCTGAAACTTTCAGAAACTGCTGATCCACTAAAAATCTATCTGAAAATTTGACCATAGAAGATTGAAAAAACGTTGTCTGGTCTGATGAGTCTCAATTTCTGCTGTGACATTTGGATGGTAGGGTCAGTATTTGGCGTCAACAACATGAAAGCATGAATCCACCCTGCCTTGTATCAAAAGTTCAGGCATGTGGTGCTGGTGTAATGGTGTGGGGGATCTTTTCTTGGCACACTTCGGGCTCATTAGTACCAATTGAGCATCATGTCAATGCTACAGCCTACCTGAGTATTGTTGCTGACCATGTACATCCCACAGTGTACCTATCTTCTGATGGCTACTTCCAGCAGGATAACACACCATGTCATAAAGCGTGAATTATCTCAGACTGGTTTCTTGAACATGACAATGAGTTCACTGTACTCAAATGGCCTCCACAGTCACCAGCCCTCAATCCAATAGAGCACCTTTGGGATGTGGTGAAACAGAGATTCGCATCACAGATATGCAGCCGACAAATCTGCAGCAACTGCATGATTCTATCATGTCAATATATGTCAATAATCTCAGAAGAATATTTCCAGTACCTCGTTGAATGGCAATATACTGGAATGGCAAATCATTCGAATGGCTTATTAGATCTGGTCTCAATTCAATGCACAGGAAAAAAAAAACTATTTAGGTATTAAATGGGTCCCTTTGAAGTTTGGGCACAATGTGATTTATTATACCATGTTGTAAATGTCTTTTTTTGGACTAGAAGCAAAAACACATAATTGTGTGTGTCTCATTAAATACATATAACACAGCTACTGGTATAAGCCTCCTTTCCAAATGAGGGTGGAGCCTTTACATTTCATGCATAATTTAACCCAGCAACCAATCATCTGCATCCATTTTAAAGTCTTGCTAGTTTAAACTCGTGAATTATGGTTTCCTGAGAGAGCACAAAAGTGTACACACAGAAACTTGAGTAAACAGAGTGAGCATTTCAACTAAGCTGTCTATTACATCCACAATCAAATATACACAAAGTCCAACATGTGCACAAAAATGCTACAATGTTGTCTGTGAATGTCAACAGTTGGCGACAAAATTATGTATTATTAGATCTGCTAAAGAGTGACAACACACTACTAACTCAACCCCCCTCTGGACAGGTGTTTAAATTTATATGAAGCACTTTCTTCATTCATTTATTTTCCTATGGCTTAGTCTC
This sequence comes from Danio aesculapii, assembly GCF_903798145.1. NCBI lineage: Eukaryota > Metazoa > Chordata > Actinopteri > Cypriniformes > Danionidae > Danio > Danio aesculapii. Next base: position 12,850,926 of record NC_079450.1, on the reverse strand, counting down.
TTATTTATCAGTGGTTGCCACAGGGGAATAAAGCGCCAGCTATTTCGGCACATGTTTTATGCAGTGGATGCTCTTCCAGCCACAACCCAGTACTGGGAAACAGCCATACACTCTCCCATTCACACACATTCATACACTATGGCCAATTTTAATTAAGCCAATTCACTTATAGCACATCTTTGGACTGTGGGGGAAACTGGAGCACCCAGAGGAAACCCACGTGGAGAGCATGCAAACACCACACAGAAATGCCACCTGACCCAGCCGACTCAAACCAGCGACCTTCTTGCTGTGAGGCAACAGTGCTAACCACTGAGCCACCGTGCTGGCCATATGATATTAAAGCTCATTAAGAAAAAAATGTGTTAAATGCTTAGTGAGACCCCTTAAAATTTTTCTTTCCTAAATAACTCAAAAGTTTGCGTGGGTTTCCTCCGGGTGCTCCGGTTTCCCCCACAAGTCCAAAGACATGCTGTACAGGTGAATTGGGTAGGCTAAATTGTCCGTAGTGTATGAGTGTGAATGAGTGTGCATGGTTTCTCAGAGATGGGTTGCGGCTGGAAGGGCATCCGCTACGTAAAAACATGCGCTGGATAAGTTGGCGGTTCATTCCGCTGTGGCGACCCTGGAATAATAAAGGGACTAAGCCAAAAAGAAAATGAATGAATGACCTTATTAGAAAATTGCATGGAGGCCACTTTGGGTTTTTTCTCAGGCAAACATCTGGATTTCAAAGAAGTGTCCATCTGCTCTGCATTCAACGTCTATGAAAAAACAGTTCAGACAGAGCACTCATTTATTTTTTTTTAATACAAAATCATTTATTCACAAAACGATGCATGAAAAGACAGGCAGATGTTACACCACCAAATGTCAACGTGTCTTTCAATAAAATCCAGTGTGCTCATTACAAAATTTAGAGATAGGCGACATTAGTCCATTTCTTAGGAGTAAATCTAAGGAGATTTCAACTTCTAAGGAAGATCCTCCATTCAATCTCCTCACTCTGAGAAACAATCGAGATATTAAAGAGATCTCCTTTGTGATTTTCCCTTCCTATAAGCACATTGAAGTCTTGGCAGCGAATTTGACTCTCCGTGCGCTTTCATGAAACATCTAAAGCCCAGGATTTGACTTATCTTTCATAATTAGGAGGAAGTGCAGCTAAACGCCGTCCTGCGTTAGATAATTGTGGTCCATCCTTCCTAATTTTCCGAAAGCGGGAACAGAAAAAAAAAGAAAAACTGTATTTGTCTGGTTATTAATTCAGCTCACAAATCCTTGATTATTTTCCAATCCTTCTCTCTGATAGGAGCCATCTCTGTTTGCCTGCGTCTCTCTTTCGACCGGCCGGTCTGCCTTCTCAATCGCCTGTTTTGTTTCCGCCTTTAATGAACAGTTGGATTCTTTTATTTCTCTACAAGTGCTGGATTTGTCTTATCAACCTCGTTCCCTTTGAGGGTTGCCAATTGGTTTTATCCACGGATGTATCATTTCCTAGGCTTCCTCTTTTTTCCCCGCACAAAGAGAAAGAACCACTTCGTCAACAAGCCTCTACGGAGAGGCAGATTAAGAACCTCAACATCACCTAGCTTCCAGCGCCGCTCCCAACTGGTTTGTGTAAAACTCAATTAAACTGGTCCCCGCTGAATTCCACATTACAGTACATTAAACAGAAACTCTTCAAGCGTGATGACAAAGGCTCGGTACAGGAGCGCTCTCTCCCTCACTCTTAAGGGTTTTGGCCTGTCTGCTGCTGCTGCTGCTGCAAAGGAGCTCAAAGACAAAGTGGGAAAACAAACTTTGTGCTTTATTTATCTGTGAAGTAGCGATGGCGGACGCTGGCCTTGATTGCGTTGTGTAAACAGCTTTAAATGGCTAATGTTCGCTAATAGGAGTCCTCTGACGATTAGAAGCAAATGATCAAATGCTTGTTTAGCTTTAATCTGGAGGAAGGGAATAATAATAGCAGCCTATGGATTTACAGTAAGTCAATAAAAACAATGCTGAGCAAAAGGACTGGCGGCAGATAAAATGATGTTTCTGTTATATTAAAGGAACACAATAATCGAAAGTAGCATACAGTAGTTACTGTAGTTCCTAGCCATGTCAGCCTTGAAAAATAGCTACACAAAGTAACTACAGATGAATTCTGAAAATGTACCTCTATATACATTTCTGGAGAGCACAAAATATGTCCTGTGTATGATTTTTGAGATCTCAATTTCTCTGACGAGTGCCATTTGTGCCTTCTCTTCTCTCATAAATTCATCGGAGACCGCGGTGTATGCTTTTTGAGATATCAAATTTCTCTCACAAGTGTCATTCGTGCCTGCTCTTCTCGCATACATCCACCGGAGGTCGCTGTTGACTGACTGACCGACTGATCAACTGACCCACCCTCCCCCTTCCCTAATCCAACCAATAGTGTTTTCAAAAGCACCGATTGACCAGCGCTCACCCACTTTTTCAGATTTTACCACATTGTCACCCTGTTGTTTACTTGTTTATTTTATTTTTTGGCTTCTGTTTCAGTCTTACCTGCTTTCTGGAACAGTTCTTCGCGGGACTCGAACCCTGTCATCGTGGTCAACAGCACTCTACTTCTCAAGTTCGCCAACGTACATGGTGAGCTAACTGAACAAACTGGTAACAATGGGAAAGTCGTCCATATGGAGGTAAGCGGTCTGTTGGTAAGCACAAAAAAGGAATGGCATCATACCGCCCCGTAGCGTTCATTTTAAAGACGAAATGTAGCAATCAGTACTTCGTGCTACATAATTTGGGATCTCCAGAAACGTATATGGGGCTAAGTTTTTAGAATGAGTCAAGCTTTAAATAGGATATTGGTCATTTTTGAGGGAGATGCTAATGGTCTAATCCAATTCAATAAACTATGCTAAGCTAAGCTAAAAGTGCTCCCCCAGACATGGGCTGAATGAATTAAATACTGGTAAAACTCAATTGCAAAATGATATAAAGACGTATAAAGTGTGTGTGTGTGTGTGTGTGTGTGTGTGTGTGTGTGTGTGTGTGTGTGTGTGTGTGTGTGTGTGTGTGTGTGTGTGTGTCTAGTATTATATAGACTGTAGAAATCATAAAATCATGAAAAAGATATATATTTTTTCTTTAATTTTTTTCTTTTCTTTATATAGTTTTGATTATCTATAAACCAATCAATACACATCTTTAAAAATTGCATTTAATTAATTAGATAAACAAATTTGTGAAAAACATTTAAAAAATACAAATTAATAAGCAAGGTGAAACAGCAAGAAATATAAAATGTTTAAGTAATTGTTGAGTGAGATGCTAACAGTCTAATCCAATTCAATGCTAAGCTAATGCTAAAAGTGCTGCCACCAGACATGGAGATCAGCTGAATGGATTCAAAACTAGTAAAAACTCATTTGCAAAATGATTTATAGGGATGTAAACATTGCTTGTGTGCGCTTGTGCTGTATTATTGTTCAAATAAACTATATCACATTGTAGTATGATATAGTTTGTAGCAATCATAAAATCCTGAAAAAGTTTAAAGAATGAGTGTTAGGAAACTGAAAAAAAAAATGCAATTTTAAAACATATATATTTTTTCTTTAATTTATTTAGTTTTTCTTTCATTTCTTTCATTTTGATTCTCTATAAACCAATCGATACACATCTTTTAAAATGCATTTAATTAATTAATTAGATAAACAAACAAATATGTGAAAATCATTATAAAAATACAAATTAATAAGCAAAGTGAAACGGCAGGATATATCTTAAAATGATTAAGTAATAGCTGACAGTAGTTACTGTCACATCTGCTTAATATCATTTATCTTTTTCTGTATTTTTAATAAAACACACATTTAGATAAAAGATGCCAATTTAATTTAGAGCTCATTAGTTTTGGTCTTAGATGGTGCACCAGTAACCAGTTATTTTTTCTGAGTTTCCTCGAATGATCTCAACAGAAAACTCAGTGAAACAGTGGAAATCATGAGTCTTAAAATTCCTCTTAAACTCAAAAGAAAATCCATTCATTCATTTTCCTTTGGCTTAGTTGCTTATAACGGGTCGCTACAGCAGAATGAACTGCCAACTATTCCAGCATATTCAGCGGATGCCTTTCCAGCCACAACCCAGTACTGGGAAACAAACAAACAAACAAACAAACAAACTCAAACACACACACACACAGGCCATTTTTGTTTACCCAATTCACCTTTAGCGCATGTCTTTGGACTGTAGGGGAAACTGGAGCACCCGGAGGAAACCCACGCTAACACAAGGAGAACATGCAAACTCCACAGAGGAATGAAAACTGGCCAAATCAGGATTCAAACCAGCAGCCTTCTTGCTGTGAGGCGAGAGTGCTAACCACTGAGTCACCGTGCTACCCCTCCTCAAAAGAAAAGGAAAATCCTATTCATATCTCAACTGTTTCTGCAATGAGACCAAATTGAGATGTTTGCATTAACTACTTCTTCACAAAAGGACACTTCAGAGAAAGGCCAACAAAAAGCATACAGTTAAACGAAAAACATCTGAATAACATCATCTCTAAGGGATGGCATGACGAGACACATTCAGGTCATTATTTTGGAGCAGTGCATCTCATTCTTATCAGTTTGTGTGTCCTTTCCTCCCATCTGCCCTGGAATCTGCGCTGAAGCCTCTGTACTGCAGCAGTGGGCCTTTTATGACTGCCCATAATATCAAAAAAACTCACACACACACACACTGATGTGGCCCGGCTGTAAACAAACGTCACTCCTTCATGTGTTCTGCTCTTCCACTCCAATGCAGCCCAAAACAGGTCAGCAGATTCACATAAGCATTCCAAACACCGCCTGGGTGAAGGTCAGACCACCACACACACACGCTTGCACACACACTGCAGGTTTATGCTATGAATAAACAAGCTATATATTTATTATTATTTATTCATTCATTTTCTTTTCAGTTTCCCTTTATTAATCTGTGGTCGCCACAGTGGGATGAACCGCCAACTTTTCCAGCATATGTTTTACGCATCGGATGCCCTCCCAGTTGAAACCCATCACTGGGAAACACCCATACACTCTCATTTACACACATACACTGTGACAATTTTAGCTTTCCCAATTTACCTATAGCGCATGTCTTTGTATTGTGGGGAAAACTTCACACAGAAATACCAACTGACCCAGCTGATGCTCGGCTTCTTGCTTTGGGGCAACAGCGCTACTCACTGCGCCACCGCACCACCCTATTTATTATCATTATTATTATTATTATTAATTAATAATTAGTATTTTACCGACTGATATAGAAGTCAACTTGGGCTTTATAGAGTGTATAAATAATCTATATTAATATATTATTATAAAATTTCATAAATCATTTTAACCAATATAAATCAATATATTAATAAATTAATTAAAATAAATAAATAAAATTAATTCATTAAATTAAATAAATAAATAAATAAATAAATAAAAATTGATTAATTAATAAAAATAAATACATTAAATAAATAGATAAAATACAAATAAATAAATAAATCAAAATAAATAAATAAATAAATAATTAATTAAGTAAATAAATTAATTAATAAATACATAAACAAAGAAATTATTAATTAAATAATTTAATAAATAATTAAATAATAAAAATATATATTTTAATATAATTGAGAATTATTAAAAACTAATAATAAATATGTATAGATAATAAATATTTTACATATTAATTATAAATGATATTTATTTACAAATGCATACTTATGTAAGCAAGCAAGCAAACAAATAAACAAGCACATATTTTTATATTTATTTATGTTATTATATACAGTTGAAGTCAGAATCTTTTATAAATATTTCCCAAATGACGTTTAACAGCGCAAGGAAATTTTCACAACATGTCTGATATAATTAAAAAAAAAAACATTTTAAGGTCAAAATGATTAGCCCATTTAAGCTATTTATTTTTCTACAGAACAAACCATCATTATACAATAACTTGCCTAATTACCCTAACCTGCCTAGTTAACCTAATTAACCTAGTTAAGCCTTTAAATGTCACCTTAAGCTGTATAGAAGTGTCTTGAAAAATATCTAGTCAAATATTATTTACTGTCATTATGTCAAAGATAAAATAAATCAGTTATTAGAAATGAGTTATTAAAACTATTATGAATAGAAATGTGTTGAGAAAATCTTCTCTCCGTTAAACAGAAATTAGGGAAAAAATAAACAGGGGGCTAATAATTCTGACTTCAACTGTACATATTAGTAACAAATGTGATAATTCTGAACCAATCAGGATCAGAATCTTTATTGTCATTGTACAAAATACAACGAAATTTACGTTTGCCCTTCTCTTCACTGCTGTCCTATTTATCTAAAACAACAACAATAAAAAGAGATAAAATGGCAACAATAATTATTCATAAATGGAGTAACAATACAATACTAAAAGTGCGTATGATGTGCGTATAAAGTGGCAAGTGCATTTTCTAGCAGCTTTTTAAATTTAAATGTGAATAAAATGTGGGCCAGAAAGGCAAATAATTTAATTTCCAAGTGTATAAAGTATAAAGTGACTACATTAGATGCGTATTTATTATATATTACTGCCACATTCTAACTATATAGTTATGGGTAAATCGAAATTTTTTTTTTAATTTCAATAAAATCTGAATCATAAAAAGTTTACTTATTTTTAAAAACACACAATTCTGAAAAAACAAATGAGCAAACAAATAAACGGAGGATTATTTCTATGATAACACTGCAAATTAGTAAGCACTGACTACCGGCCGAACGTTACCTATTGGATATTCATCAGCCGGGTTTATAACGTATGTCCCTCTCTGCACTTTCCGGATGCGATTGTGGATTGAGGGGAATTGCAGTGGGTTCAGGGGGAAAGTTTGAAGGGGTCTGGAGAGGAAAAAGAGATGTGATGTAATTATCCGTCTCTGGCACCGAGGCACAACTCAACTCAGAAGGGATTCGGAGCAGAAAATCGCTGAAATCTGTTTACCAGTGAGCAGAATTCGCCTCCTTCACGAGCATTTTGTGAGGACTCTGCCTATCTGAATAATTCATGCAGAAGAGCCATCGGCGAAGCGGAGACTTCACAGGTAGAGCAATTCACTGGATAATCTGAGAGACTGGAGCTCAGACGCAGTCCAGCAGTAAAGCACCCAGAGCAAACACGTCAAACACTCAATTCAATTATTTCCTAGAAAACACTCGTTCGCTCCATGCATTTACAGGACCTTTAGTCAAGATGGGGAAATCTCCTCTAGCTCACAGTTTAAGGTGCATTATCATTGCTTTTGCTAATTAAAAAAAGTTCTACTCCACAAAATGAGGGGCATTTTTGAGATTTGTATTTTAAAAAAAAAGTAAAGTCATCAGCCACACAGAAAAGGCTAATTCTATTGTACATGCAGGTCACTTTTTTGCATCTTGCCATTCCACTTACAGTACTAATAATATAAATGATTAAGAATACTTTTCAAGGGCTTAAGGGTTTTTACAAAGTGAAAATACATTATCTATTATATGTGATATGGATATGGAATTTCCCCTTGTTTAACCTTTAGATTAATCTTTTGCAAATACTGAAATGATCATTATATATTTTATGTAATGGCAAAACTTTTGTCACTTTTAAAACAACTTTTTTTATATACAGTTGAAGTCAGAATTATTAGCCCCCTTTGAATTTTTTTTTGTATATTTCCCAAATTATGTTTAACAGCAAGGAAATTTTCACAGTATGCCTGATAATATTTTTTTTTCTTCTGAAAAAAAGTCTTATTTGTTTTATTTCGGCAAAAATAAAAGCAGTTTTACATTTTTTAAACACCATTTTAAGGACAAAATTATTAGCCCCTCTAAGCTATATATATTTTTCCGATTGTCTACAGAAAAAACCATCGCTTTACAATAACTTGCCTAATTACCCTAACCTGCCTAGTAAACCTAATTAACCTAGTTAAGCCTTTAAATGCCACTTTATGCTGTATAGAAGTGTCTTGAAAAATACCTAGTCAAAGATTACTTACTGTCATCATGGCAAAGATAAAATAAATCAGTTATTAGAAATGAGTTATTAATACTATTATGTTTAGAAATGTGTTGGGGAAAAATTATATATACATATATATACATATACATATATATATATATATACATATACATATATATATATATATATATACACATATATATATATATATATATATATATATATACATATATATATATATATATATATATATATATATATATATATATATATATATATATATATATATATATATATATATATATATATATATATACATATATATATATATATATATACATATATATATATATACATATATATACATATATATATATATACATATATATATATATATATATATATATATATATATACATATATATACATATATATATATATACATATATATATATATATATATATATATATATATATATATATATATATATATATATATATATATATATATATATATATATATTACACACCACCATTTAAAACATTAGGGTTAATAAAAGTTTCTTTAAAAGTATTAATATTTTAATTCAGCAACAATGATCAAAAGTGCCAGTGAACATGTTTTTCCCCCTTTATTTATCCAGGAGATCACATTGACAAAAAAAAAAATACCACAAAATTACAAAATCGTTATTCATAAAAAAAAGATTAAAATGATAACAGGTGTCATTTAAGACATTATACAGAAGATGTGCAAAGGTACTCAGAGTCGGAAGTCAAGATTAGGCCTAATCACAATTCTATTTTTGTACCTCTACCCCTTCCCCCTGGCCCTTGAAACAGAGTGTGAAGGGGAAGGGCTTCAAAATGTAACCCTAAGAAATGGGACAGCACTACAAAACCTGCACACTTCATTATATGTCATCACGATCTCTTGCTTTATATGAGATCAGACGATGGCGACTGCTGTAGTCGTTCCAGTCGCATTATTTTTTGGTATTTATCTTCAGGAAATCACTGAAGCTAGCAATATCATGTTATCCTAACGATATAATGTGGCAATAAGATGGTAACTGTACTGTGCATTTACACAGGGTCCATTTTCATTATGTAAACACACAAAAATCAACAATAACTTTATAGCAGACACTGTAAAAAGCTCATTCCCAGGGATTAGACTTTTCTGACAGGGGATTTGAGTGTCAGATGTAAAAGTATGTTGAGGGACTGCTATAAAGGAGTTATTATATACATAGCAAAATTTAGTGGTTTTTATTTTAGCATTTTTTTTAAAACATTTCGGTAAAAAAATGAACGCGGTTATAAATGTGTTAAAACATGTGCTTTTTTGTTGTGAAAACTTGTAATAATGACAAAAAAAATACTTCATTGTGCATCTCCTGACTTCCGTGTGCAGCCATGCACTCCCTGGTTTCGAGTGTGGTCCTGAAAATCTCAGTTTCAAGGGCTATCTAGCTCTTCCCCTTAGCCCTATGCTTCAAGCTAAAGAGAATTGGGACACCCCTACCCCTTCACGTGAACGCGCAAAACGAGGGTTAGGGGTAAGGGGTAGAATTGTGATTGGGCCTAAGCCGATTTTGCCTTGCCTCCATAGCCTTATGGAGCATAAAAGGAATAAGCACATTTGCCATGTTTTGACAATACAGTTGGGACTGTAAACCGAATACTGGAACCGAATCTAGTGCACTGGTTATTTATGTGAAATGTTAACAAATTAGAAAGATAAGATGGTAGTTTAACTAAGAGAGCCTTTAAAGTAAATAAGTACAAATGTAATTTTCTCCTCTGATATAAAGATAACCAATATAAGGAATCATACAAAATACAGTGATGCGCCAGTTAATCTGCACCTGTGACAAAGTGTATTGCTGCATGATAAACAGAATCTAGTTTTCTGAGTAGAGTAGCAGCTGCATGCATATCTGCATGCATATATACTGTGGATAATCACCATAATCAATTATAAAGAATGTACTCTCTACTAATTTCTTATGGGCCTTATAAGGAAAACTATTTTTTGACAGATATAAGAAACCTAATTTTGGTTTTTTAATAACTTGTCAATGTGTATATCAAAGGCTAATCTCTCATCGATCCAAATAGCTAGATATTTATAAGAGCTAACTCTTTCTATGTTAAGATGCTCATTAATTTTTTTATACATGAATATTTTTTAAAAATGTGAATTAAAAATTGCATATATTTTTATTAAATTGCATTTTATATTATGAATATACAGTTGGAAGTCAAAATTATTATTAAATTTAAATTATTTTATATTTTTTTCCCCCAATTTCAGTTTAATGGAGATAATTTTTTGACACATTTCTAAACATAATAGTTTTACTAAGTAATTTTTAATAACTGATTAATTTCATCTTTGCTATGATGACTACATAATATTTGACTAGATATTTTTCAAGATACTGGTATTCAGCTTAAAGTGACATTTAAACACTTAACTAGGTTAATTAGGTTAACTACGCACACACACACACATACTCAGCATGTAATTACCCTGCAATAAATGCACTAGCAGCACAGAGCATTCTCTTAAAAGAGCCAACGCATGGACGTTTGCTGCTGCGACGATGATCAATGTTTCTCTCCACCACCCACTGAAAAAACACCACTTGCCTAATTCCTGACATGAAATATTACCCGCACCTCTCCAGAAAGCCTCGCCGTTTGGATGCCGGGACAGATAGCATCCATCCTTTTGCTATAAGAAACAAACAAACAAACAAAAAGCTCTTCGACCTTTCACCCAACACGGTACGTACAACAGATAAGTAAGCGCCAATTTCTTTTCTTTTCTGCGCATCTTTTTTTGTGTGTGTATGTGTTGCCTTTGGCCCAAGTTTCACCTTGCTGAGCCCATGCCCTTTATTAAAGGTAGTAATGGCTGCCGAGTCGCCTCCAGCTTTCTCCGATTTGTCAGTCACGAAAGAGGAAGATAAATCTTATTTGGCCAGCTAAGGGCTTCTATCTCTGCCACAGAATGAGAAGCCAGGCCCAAAAAAACACTCGCCGTGTGCGTTTACGCGGCTCTGGCTTTAAGCCTTGTCCTCTCTGATCAAACCAGGATTTATGGAAGCATCATAACTTCCGACAACATCCAGGAGCTTATTAATTTTATATGTTTCTGTCCATTCCCTGATATTCCCAGCCTTGACAGTCACTCAAGATAAGCCAAAAGCTCCTGACAGGATAGAGTGTATATATATTTTTCTCTTTTCTCCTGCTGAATAGGTTGCAGCTGAAACCTTGAGAGGCATCGGCGTGAGTTGATTTGTCGACCATCTTTTTTTTTGTCTTCTCTCTCTCACTGCCATTCCTAACAGTCCTTAAATCAAGCCGAAGACTGGATCGGGTGAAAAGCAGGCAACCTCGCGGCGAACCGGGACCCAGAAATCACCCTCATTTATAATCGCACCATCAAACGTGCACCTCACTGACTGTCAGTTTGAATGCAGTGCTGACAAATGACAAATACACATAACAAACACACACGTAAAAGTGCAATTTGCACAAATGGCACAAATGGCACCAAATGGAATTGCAAAAAATAATGGTGGCAGCAAAATTTATGCTCACAGCCGTTTAAATTGCTATGGAAGGAGAAAGCACACATGCTGGCTATGTAGAATTAATTAAACAAACAAATACATGTATAATAATACAATAGATAATCAGTAACTAAACAAGACACAGTTGTGAAACATAATCAGTAACCATGGTAACCACTGTCAATCAGCAACCAAGGTAAAAAGAAACTAAATTGGATCGGGTGAAAAGCAGGCAACCTTGTGGCAAACCGATACCCAGAAATCACACAGTCAAACCCAGCAGCTTACTGACTGTTTGACTCTAGGGCTGCTACAAACATATACAAAAGTGCAATTTGTGAAGTTTCTGCTCAAGTGGCACCAAATGGAATAGCAAAAAATAATATATATATATTCTATATAACAGTTCTGTCTGGTTCTCGAATCTGATTGGCTGATATCCGTGCAATATTCTGCCAGTAACAGCACTCATACAGCCTCTTCACCTTTCACCCATACAGCAACAAGCAGAGGACCCTCTATAGTTTGACAAATATTGCAGCTGTTGGACAACATAAAATACTTTTGAGCCGTTTTTTGTCGAGAATGTCGTTTAAATTGCAACTATACAGTTTATTTATGAGGACAGTGCCATTAGCCTGCGGCCATTAGCCTGTCATTAAGTAGACCAAAGACAGTTGACGTTGTCCATCCACAAGATAATAAGCCCTTAGAGGAGGAAAAACCCAGCGTATTTTCTAACTACAGCTGATCAAATCATTATAAAACTGGTAAGTGATAGTCTAAGTCAATCTCTCTCTTTTGTATGTTGTAGTGCTGTATTTATACCACATAATTGTAGTGTGTTGAGTGTGAGATGGGACTCGCATATCAGGAATGTGTGTTGTGTTTGTAGAAAGAAAGAAGTAATGCATGTGTTTAGCGTTTTTCCTTATCGTAAAAAAAACACAACAGCAATCTGGTAGTGATTGCACTGCTTTTTTTATGGTTAATTATTGTGATATCCCAATTGCAACAGATAAATATTGTAGACTGTAATATTGTAGGGAGATATCTCTGTAGTGTGGTGGCATTTCATGCCGTTTAGCTTTATCATCTTAAAATGTCAGAAAAATCACCTGTTTTGTCATCACTTTAGACATTACGCTAAAGAATCATTCAAATACTAGCTCTAAAGTGACGTTGGTGAATTAGTAATGGCTTCTGCTGACGTCAGCTGAGTATGTGAATGAATGAAGGAAGGATGTTGTTCCTCTTACAAAAGAGTTTTGAGACTCTCAGTGTTTCATTTTCTTGTTTAAACAGATGATTATACCGTCAAACTGTTGAATAAACGTAATATCACATTCATAGTAGTGCAATGTGGCTGTATATGTTATGTGACACAGGTGTGAAACATAATGAGTAACCATAGTAACCAATGAAAATGACAATCAGCAAGTAACAGGAACAAAATCCATTATTTTGATTTATTTGTTGTTAGATTTATACATACATAAATACATCACTAAGGTTAAATAATATTTACTTTACTCTATAAAGGTCTGATAAAATTTATTCTAAATTTCAATTACAAACACTGTCATTTGGAGCAACTTTTTTGACAATTGGTTGACAATTTTGATTTCTTAACTTTAACCCTTCTGAAGTTAAAATATTCACTGTAAAATTGCTAATCACTGAGCCACAGCGTTGCCTACAGTTTTCTCTAAAAATATTAAAATAAATAAAGATGTTACTGTATTTTTCCCAGTGATGGGTTGCAGCCGGAAGGGCATCCGCTGTGTAAAACATATGCTAGATAAGTTGGCGGTTCATTCCGCTGTGGCGATCCCAGATTAATAAAGAGACTAAGCCAAAAAGAAAATGAATGAATGTTACTGTATTTTGACAAATTGTCATTTTGTGCTCTAAAAATGACAGCATGTACAATTTTAGATTCAGAAGAAATTCCATTGATGTAACATAAAACTAGATTTTCAAGTGTCATTTTTCAAGTGGTCTCTTAATATTTTTTCCATAGCTCAATGTATAAAATAAAATGTGTGGTTCTAATACATTCCATACATACAAAGTGCTCAGAAAACACACCGTTTGCTCTCAAAGAGAAGCGTTTGACTTACTTTATGTGACGGGTCATGTAAGGTCACTGTGCAGTAGTTTTGTCCAGATTTCTTTTTATGGCTTTTCACATCATGGCAGCATAAGTTCATTTGCCATAAACTTTCATGTGCCTCTATAAATGGTAATGACCTCTGCCATGTAAGGATGATGACAACATTAAGCTTTTTTTATGACAATACCCACCGAGACTGGACAGATGGCGCTACCATCACCTCATCACACAACATCTCTATCTCTCTCTCTCTCTCTTTTTTTTTTTTTTTTCTCTGCAGTGCACATGAACAGAAAATGTTTAACCAGAGTAAGTTATGAGGTGGTCAGAAACACTGTTTATGGTTTAAGGCAGAAGTTCCCAAACTGGGGCCCGTGACCCCCAAAATAACAATGCTATTGACTCGCGACCCCTAATATTCTCTGAGGGGGTTATAAATATACAAACCTTGCACACAACGGAGCACACATACCAAAAGGCCCATGTGTATTCATTATATAATTTCAGAGATTGTCACTCGGAGACTATCCTCCACTTTCGGTTGTGGCCTGTATTTATTTTTAATGTAGGTGAGTGCTGTAAAGGTGTCAGAAAGTTTAACCTGATGCCATAAAATTGATGCCTATTGTTGTGTCTTTATTATAACGTAACCACACCAGGAGTCAAACAAAAATCAAAAGGTTTATGGCTTTTAATATTTTTAATATTAACATGTTACTACACAGCCAAATTCTCTGAGTAAAATGTATTCAGTTTGGATAGTATTTGGTCCCTCTCTAAATTGAGTTAAAGTTACTCAAGTTAATGAGACAATGAAAGGATTAATTAAGTGATGATTGAACACTGATGATAAACACCTGCTGTTAAGAAGCAGAAACACAGAAGAGAAACACTTCAGTCACAGCCTTAGATGAAATCAGCTGAAATATAATACATTGAATCTCTCAAAATCTCAGCAGAAGATCATTAAGCAACACAATCAACAGCTTTACTTTTTGCCAACCTGTTTGCCCTTATTTATAGAGGGAACAAATACTCACTGAACTGAGTAAATTTTGTTGTGTATTAACTACTATTTTGTTCTTCAGTAGGTTATGGATATAATATGGTCATTATAATAGTTTAATAAAATTAATTTGATTTTTGGAAATCTCCAAGCGACTTATTGTCCCGTGACCCCCTGGGGGGTCCTGCCCACTGGTTTAAGGGATAAATGCGAGAAGGAAAGTCAAACATACTGACACAACTCGACACAAAAATGAACTGAAACTAAATGCAAATTGAATAATTTTGAATAATGTGTCTGACTGAGATATGAATCAGTTCCTTTCAGTGAATCAACTGAATCACCAAACCACAATAAATGACTCATTCATAAAAATCATAAAAAGAGGAGAAAAAGAGTGACTGCTCTAAGAATTTGTTTTGCTGGCTGCAGTCAAAATGTGCAGTTTAAAATAACACTTTTGCATGTGAATGTATGCAATTCATTTCTGAGATAAAAAAGCTGGATTTTTTTTATCTTTTCTTCAGTTTCCAGGGTCACGTGATCCCTCAGAAATCCTTTTAATTTGCTGCTTTTGGTGCTCAAAAATATTTCTGATGTTGAAAGCAGTTGTGCAGCTTCATATTCTGTTGAAATTGTGATAGATTTCTATTCATTAAAAAAACACAATTAGTATAAATAATTACTAATTCATCAAAAACTCATTGAACTGATCAAAAGTGACAGTAAAATTGTTACATTTAAAATGTGTTTATCTTTACTTTAAATGAATGCTATTATTCAAACAATCCTGAAAAGTAAACTTCATCAACGTTACAAAAAAAAATTATAATATATGAAAAATAATAATAATTTAGATTTTATACATTTTTATACATTACTTTTACTTAAAATTCCTTATTTTTATGACAGGTTTTTATTTTTATTTCAGTTATTTTCATGCATCAAGGCAAACTAAGTTAAGAAATATCTTCTTGCTGTCTACAGTAGCTGAAATTAAATAATGTTTTTATGATTGTTTTTCTTATATCATCGTTTAATACTTATATAATCGTTTAATAAAATCATTATCTTATTTTATTTGTCTTTTTATTTATATTATGGATTTTAATTTTAATTTGTTATTTTTAATACATCAAGTTAAACTAAATTAAAATCAGAAATATATTCTTGGTTAAAACCTAATGTATAGTTCATTTATTTGTGGTCATTTTATTTTATTTTATTTTATTTCAGTTAACATTTACTGTACTTTATTTCAAGTAACAATGCTATTTATTGCTATTTTTTAAATATTAGCCAACTATAATAACCCTACATTTTTATTACACACTGTATCTCCATTTTTTTCCACACCATAAAAAGATTTAGTATAAAATTTCTATTGAAACTATTTTAGATTACCTATACAGTAAGTATGATAGCTTGGAAATACCATTTAATGTTCATTTTAATACAATAAGACTGCTCTTAAACCAAATAATTCCTTCTCTAAGAATAAAAATATACATAAAGCCCGATTTGATAAAAAATGTAGTTGATGGTCAATTTGTTCTAATAGTTTCTGTGGGACGTTCGAGAGCTTATAAGATGAAAAGAATATAGGCTCTTTGAGGAGAGCAATTTTCCATTCAATTATTCTATAGTTAAACACTCACAGATATGTCAACCACTTTTTTTTCCAAGCGCTCCTTGTTGATTATGCTGTAAGAACGTATGATGATATTCATAATCACATTAGCTTCCGTTTCATAATCGCGCCGATAAGTGCTCCGTTCTGCCCGTGTTTAAAGAGACTCCAGTCCAAACTTAAAATCAACACGGAGGAAAGCCTCTAAATCCACTTATGCTGATGTCCAAAGGCACAAGATAGATCATCACAATAATGTGCTTAAACATGGTGGGGAAAAAAAAAAAACGTCTGCAGATGGAGAAATAGCTTTGGCGTGGGTGGATTTTTACCGATTTAGAAATGGGAAATGAGCATCACGGTACATATAGACGGAGTGTGAAGAATCACAGCACTCAAAAACTCCAATTGTCACCCCACTGTACACACAGAGATGAAGTAAACATCAACATATAAACAACTACTTTGCTGAGCTTTGTAATTGCACCAATGAATATCTTCGAAATTCACAAATTCACAATCAGGGGAGGGGCTTGTGATTCTACAGCCAATCAGAGATGACTCTTAATTCTTTTGGAGTTACAAAAACAAATTTACAAGGCCAGGTCATATTTCAAACCAACATTAGAATATAAATACTAATATCAAATGCACATTTCTGTGATATGATATGGCGTTGTTTTTCTGGGTGGAAACTCTTCTTTTAGGACAATTATTACTTTTTACAACATCTTACTGTTTGTTTGTTTGTTTCTATTTCTTTTTTTTAGGATTTTAAGAAGTCCTCAATGGTTATTCTTTGGTATTGTATGTTATTTTGTATATACAGTAGAACTATAATAATAATAAAAATACACTTTATGCCAGTGTTATTAATGAATAAAATAGTACTACTACTACTTCTAATAATAATAATAATTATTATTATATAGTAATAATAATACCATTAAAAATAATAATAAATATTATTTTGCTGTGGTCCTCTCCTAACATTCCTTCGATCAATATGTGGATAAATCAGGTTGTCATTTTCTTACCCTTAGAAAAACAGACTTAAGACTTGTGTCGGAAATCTGATGATTTCTGGCATATCTGGCATCCTCTATGGGAATTTTTGGAGAATGTATCTTGAAAGACTACTTTTATTTTCTTTTATTTTAATTTATTTATTTTTTTGTTAATTTTACCCTTCACAAAATACTTGAATTACTAGCCGATGGATGATTGCATAATAGATGGCTATATTATTGTATATGATGACATGAGACACCTATACCACTGTTCTGTCATTGTAAATCTTTAAATAAATGTTTAAAAAAATAATAAAAATAAAATAAAAATAATTAATAACATTAATAATAATAATAATAATAATAATAATAATAATAATAATAATAATAATAACAACAACAACAAATAACATTATTAACAATAATAATAATAATAATAATAATAATAATAATAACAGCATTAATAATAATAATATACTACTACTACTACTATCAATAATAATAATAATAATAATAATAATAATAATAATAATAATAATAATAATAATAATAATAATAATAATATACTACTACTACTTTCAATAATAATAATAATAATATTATTATTAATAATAATAATAATAATAATAATAATAATAATAATAACAGCATTAATAATAATAATATACTACTACTACTATCAATAATAATAATAATAATAATAATAATAATAATAATAATAATAATAATAATAATAATATACTACTACTACTTTCAATAATAATAATAATAATATTAATACTATAAATAATAATAATACACTACTACTATCAGTAATAATAATAATAATTATGCTCAGTGTCATTCACACAGCTACTAAACATCAGTATGGTAACACACATAAAATTAAAGTCATGAAATAAACATTGTTTATCAACATTAGATGTAACATAAATCTCTAATGTACATAACTGATGGGGAAACAACTAAAAAGATCCACAGTAATGTCAACCAAATGCATAAAAAGTGATGTGCCATGCAGGGAATTCTGGGAAAGTCAATTTACGGTTTCTCGCCGTATATATTAAGAAACATACCATTAACCAGGTTACAGATTTTTAATGTAGCATTTTTTTTAATCATTGAAATCACAGCCATTTTTTACAGTCACATATATATATATATATATATATATATATATATATATATATATATATATATATATATATATATATATATATATATATATATATATATATATATATATATATAGTAGTAGTATATCATTTGAGTGGCCAGAGGGAATGCATTGTTCAGTAAGCTCCAGACACTGTGTTAAAGCTCTGACACCCGTCTGCCCTCTAGAGATCAATGCACAGCCATTTCTCAACATCGATTAGACAATTATATAGGTTAAATCATCAAGCCCACACACACTACTACAAGAGAAGAGGTGTACGCAGACACACACACACACACACGCACACACACGCACACACACACACACACGCACACACACACACACACTCCAGGTGCAGGTACTTCATGAGCTGATTAGAAATGCCACGGGGGAGTTGAACATCACTCTTAGCAGCTCCAGAGCTACACAATTGAATCATAATTAATAGTAGCAGCAGGAGGTTGTGATCCACACTCTCTCTCTCTCTCTCTCTCACTCGATTTTTCACTGTTTTATGCATTGTGAAAGACTGTGGTCTCTATTGATTTATTGAATTTATAAAACGCTTGCATGTTTTCCCTGTGTTCACATGAGTTTCCTCTGGGTGCTCTGGTTTCCCCCACAGTCCAAAGACATGTGCTTAAGGTGAATTGGGTAAACAAATTTGGCTGTAGTGTATGAGTGTGTAAATGTTAGAGCGTGTATGGGTGTTTCCCAGTACCGGGGTGCGGCTGGAAGGGCATCAGAGCGTAAAACATATTTCAGAATAGCTGTCGGTTCATTCGGCTGTGTCGACCTCTGAGAAATCAGAGACTAAGCCAAAGAAAAATGAATGAATGGATGAGTTTAGGCAGTGGGTGAGGAAGTGTTGCTCGCTCTCGCTCTTTCTCTCTCTCTCTCTCTCTCTCTCTCTCTCTCTCTCAATCCAACTCAATTCAAAAGAGATGTTTTGGCATAGCTTGTCAAGTATTGCTAAAGCATTTCAGATTTCATAAACATTGAATAAAATCCTAAAGTGATACACGCACACACACACAAATTTAAAATGTTGATTAATACATACACAAATAAGAAAAAAGACTAATATGAGTATTAAAAAGACAATGAAACAGAAATAAAATATTATTAAAATATAATAAAATAAAATATAATGCACAACTGTACATTCATTCAGATGGTTTGTACTAATCTTTCTGGCTAGTTTTAGCCACCGGCTGACTCTAAAATAAACATTAAGGGCCCTATCATACACTCTGCGCAATAAGGTGAAACACGTGTTTGGCGTGATTTGTTGCTATTTTCAGACCAGCGTAACCCTAATTTCACGTTTTGCGCCATGTTGTTTAAATAGCAGATCACTTTGTGGACTCATGGGTGTTTTGGTCTAGAAAGGAGGTGTGTTAAGGCGCATTGTTGACACGTTGCTGCTTTGAGAAACTGAAATAGACTGCACAATTGACCAACTAAACACTGGTTTAAAGTTCATCGCAGAGCGCGTTATGCGTCTAATTTGTGGGTCCAAATGCTTACACATTGATTAATACACACAGAATCTACAGCAATACACAAATTTCTTTACATTTGAAAACAATTAAAAGATTACAATGTTACAAAAATTATTACTTTCTATATAAATATAAAAGCCAATGCCTCCATGCCTTCATGTTAGGGAGGCTTTTTCAGTTCACTCATAACAATTTGCATTTGTATAATGTTAATATTATTAGCAGAACTATTTATTATATGCAGATTAATATTTGTTTTAATAAAAACAAGCTTACATTTGTCCACCTGTTGAGTTTTGGAGACGTATACATCACTATATGGGGCAAAAGAATAGGACGTGTGTTTGGATATAACTCGCTTTTTTGACCACACTTGTAAGAAATGAGTCTGCCTCGACCCAACTACTTCATTTGACAAGTGTGTTCTATGCTCCTTTCTTAAAGAGCTTAATTATCACAGAGAGGAGAGTTCCTCAAGTGAAGTATTTAAGTATTTAAATAATGTCTTTGGAGTGATAATTCACCTACTGTAGCATGGAAAACGTAGTGAGTCATCAAGAACCATCTATTGATCAAAAGGGAGTCGTATAACCTCTTTATTTTAGAGAGTGAATGCTCTCACTCATAAGTCCATCAAAGATCTGGGAACAGAAGGGCAACAACTTATTGTTATGCCCAATTTACATCCAAGGAGAAACCATGTTGAGTGAGTTTACCAAAAGGTCTGGCATTGTTCTTAATCAGCATTCAAAGAGAATCCTTATTAACATGATCAAATGGGAAGAAACTACACAAAAAAAAAAAAATTCAAAGACGATTCCTTGGATTTCCTAAATTTTTTTAAGTTAGGTGGTTGTAAACAATTTGTTTGGGCTAAATTTAAACAAACAAATTAAGTTGAATGTTACTACATTTAATTTGTTTGTTTAAATTCAACACAAATAAATAGTTTGCAACAATTTTGCAGACAACTTTTTTTTCAGTGTATATAAAATGTCTGAAGGGAGAATCATAAGGGTTCATTCTGACTCCGGTGAACCCAAGGTACTATAATAAAAGTCAGTTTTTCTTCAAGACGTCCTCATCTTTTTTTCTTACACACTTTGTCATTATTGTTCATTTATTTGTTTGTTGAAAATTAGAATTTAGAAATAGTTTTGAAACAAATCTTTGTGCTTAAATTAAATTAAATATGTAGGCTAATGGATGTGTTCAGTGGAGTGCGTGCAACACCGTTTCCTTATCCACGAAAGTAGAGGAGTAAAGTAAAGAGTAAAATTAAAGTAAAGAGAAAGTAAAGAGGCCGAATGGGGGAGGCTCGTTCTTTATCCTCGCGCTGCAGATGGTCTGTTTAACGGTTTTCTCGCTAGTAAAGCGTTCAGTTTTTCCACTTACAAAGTCCATCATGTAAATAGCAAATGTGCCATGGCGTGAAATACCTGACTCTTAGAGGTAACGGGAGACTCTGATTGATTTAATGCAGGTTATGCTCAAAACAAAAGAAGGTATTTTAAGGTAAAAATTGTGTTCTCATTTTATTTTTCAGGTTGGCCTTTAATTTTAAAATTGGCAGGCTTGATGCAAAAATGCAGCGAAAATGAAATGTTAAATCGGAAACTTCATTTCAATTATCAATTTGACATGGACGATGCGTTGTCACAGTGAAAATTAAAATAAATAATTTCACTTCTTTTTTAATTTTGGCAGATATTTTGCAAACAGTGTTTTATAATGAAATTGTTCATCTGGTTTTCATTTTATTTTTTAATGTTTATTTGATTTATTTAAAATTGGCAGGATTTACCTTCCATTCAAAACACACCCATATCTCACTAAGAGAATAAGCACAACCCTGTTAGACCATGCGCCAGACTGCAAAGTGGATTCGGAAACGTCCATAATGTTTTTGCGCCATGCACTTTGCGCCTAGATCATTAAAATAGAGCCCTATGTGTTTACGACTAATACATACTTTGCTAGTGTTGATATCAGACTAGAGTTCTCTCACAGGATAGGCCTCCATTGTTTTGGGTATTTGTTAAATAAAATTTGGTGTAATTATCTGGAAATCTCTTGCTCTCTCTCTCTCTGACACATATACACACACACACACACACACACACACACACACATTGTTTCTCTCTCTCTCTCTCTCTCTCTCTCTCTCTCTCTGACCGTCTGTTCCTGCAGCCCAGCTCACTGCAATCAATTATTGTTACGGTAGAATCATTAATAATTTCCTAATGAAAACGATTCTGTTGATCTCTGTTGTATTTTAATTAAACATAATTACGCCGGCGCTCAGAGCTGTGGTGGGGACCCCTTCAGGGTACAACCCAGTTTTAACACCCTGATAATGAATTTTTACATTGTGCACAGTTGTTTGGTTATTATGCGTCGCAGTATTTTGCGCTGTTCAAAGATAAGAGATAATAACCCTGGCACCTCCATGTGCTTTGCCTCCGTGCCTTTCAAAGAGCAAGATGAAATGAAAACAATTTAATGGCCTTAACAGTTTAAAACACGGCAGCGTTTGTCTTTTGTGTCGCTCCAAACTCAGCTGGCATGTGTCCGTCTTCCAGCGCTTTATTGTCAGCGTGAAACCCCTCACCCAGCACACAAAGACTCAACGCAAATGGAGATAAATATACGTTTGAAGGTTCGGTTTGTACAGCGATGAAACAGTTCACTGCCTATTAGGGTTGGGAATCCAAAATGGGTGCTTATTCAGAAGCCAAAAAAAAAGAAATATGGCAACCAAATCATTTGCATGACATGGGGATGTGATAACGCTTCTTAGGGATTTCTGCATTGATACTGAATCTAAAAAAATCCACTGCAGAATAAATCAAATTTAGTTGAGAGTTTGAAGGTGG
This sequence comes from Danio aesculapii, assembly GCF_903798145.1. Lineage (NCBI taxonomy): Eukaryota > Metazoa > Chordata > Actinopteri > Cypriniformes > Danionidae > Danio > Danio aesculapii. The sequence continues at coordinate 12,828,021 of NC_079450.1, read as the reverse complement.
AAATTGGTGCAATCGTTATTTTAAAAAGACTGATGTCTCATTTCATGCAATGACAAACATGTGGTATAGGCTGATTCTTGAACGACAGACTCTAAAGAATTGGTCTTTTTAAAAATGGCTTAGACAAAAAGACTATAGAAAAAATATATCACTATACTTTTCCAGTCAAAATTTGTGTTTATATATAAATGCAAATACTGATTATCTAATTAAATGCGAATGAGTTTTGAATACATTTCTAGAATATAGATCTAGATTCTAAACTTTCGTGAGTCTGAAAATTGTTACGTTAAATTAAAAAGATTTTTTGAAGACTTATGCTGTAATTAAAATCTACAGGTACAACAAAGTGATATATATATAGTGCAATAAAATAAATATTTTGTCAAATGTCTCTCCCTAGTGATACAAAAGTAATAATAACAAAAATAAAAAAATAAAATAACATTTTAGGATTTCTGTAATAAATTAACAATAGTATGATTTATACAATAAATATTCTGTCAAATGCCTCTTCCTAGTGACACAAAAAGTAATAATAATAATAATAATAATAATAATAATAATAATAATAATAATAATAATAATAAAAACAATGACATTTTTGGATTTATTGAATTAATTAATAATAGTAGGATTTATAAAATAAATATTTTGTCAAATGTCTCTCCCTAGAGATAAAAAAAAAAAATTGAATAACAATTTAAAAAAAAAAAAATCCAATAACAGTTTAGGAAGAAGAGTTATGCTGTAATTAAAATTTACAGATACAACAAAGTGATATAAAATAAATGTGCAATAAAATAAATATTTTGTCAAATGCCTCTCCCTAGTGATACAAAAGTCATAATAATAATTTTAACAAAACAAATAAAACTAAACAAAACAAAAAACAAAAAAAGCACAAAAAAACTAAGCAAAACAAAACAAAACAAAAAACAAACAAAACAAAACAAAACAAACAAGAAAAACAGAAAACTAAGCAAAGCAAAACAAGCAACAAAACAAATTAACAAAACAAATAAAACTAAACAAAAACAAAACAAACAAGAAAAACAAAAAACTAAGCAAAACAAAACAAAAAACAAAACAAAGCAAAACAAAAAACAAAATAAAAAGCAAAACAAGAAACAACAAAAACAAAACAAAAAAAAAAACAATAAATAAAATGCCTAAAAGAAGGAGGGGCAATAACCAGCTCTAAGCAATTCTAAAAATATCATTGGAATAATTCAAGAATCAACAGATCATTAAATCAGAATTGTAAATTGGTATTAGAATCTGAATCTAATTCACATCCTTACAGGTATACGCACATACAGAAATGCAGACAAAGATTAAGAAGGAAAAGGCTGGAGGTCAAGGCAGCGATGGAGGTCAAGGTAACGTGTCTTTTATGTATGAATCAGAATCAGATGGAGAGGAATTACAGAATATGAGCTGCACAAAGACACAGTGAATTAGTGGAGTTCTGTGGTCTGTGAGCTTATGTAAAACGCTCTCGTTACACTGGTCAATTTCCACACGCACAATGGCCAAATTTCCCCCTCGACTCCTCTGACACGCTCTATCTGACTGTTCCTGCTTCTAAGAGGCTTAGAGGAAAAATTTAGGTGACCTTTAAATAATCAGACACACTAGAGCAGAATATCTGCTGTCCGAACGCACAAGAGCTCAGCTGTCTGCTGCCCACATTTCAAAAGAAAACATTTGATTTTGAGTGTCATTCTAGTGTCTGACAGGCACATTCGCTATTTAAAATACAACATATGGGATTTAAATCAACAATAACTGTTTTTTAAGACAAAATAAGCATCAGATTTGTTATAATTCAAGCTTATATGGTTAGTTGACCAAAACAGGCACACATTCATCACCATGTACAAGGTTTGGAGACTTTGGAGGTTTGGTCACTTAACAGAAATAATGTACAGTATAGAATATAAAGTCAAGGTGCAGTGGAAAAAGAATGAATATTGTGTATGACTCCTATGAGCTTGAAGGACTGCATCTTCAGTGCTTCCTCTATCATCTCACCCCAGACATGCTCAATAATGTTCATATCTGGTGAATGGGCTGGCCAATCCTGGAGCACCTTGACCTTCTTTGCTTTGCTTTTGGTACACTGCAAGATGTACAATTCTTTGATACATGCTTCGAAGCCTTGGTGCACAACAACACATCACTACTAATAAGAACCCCTGTCGTGTGTTTTGCTACCTCATTATAAGAGGGTCCAACACAACTGCCCCTATGGCTCAGTGGTTGAAATCACCAATTTCCACACCAGAAACCCAGGTTAAAGACCCATCCGTGACATGGATGGATGAATGGATGGACGGATGGATGGATGGACGGATGGATGGATGGATGGATAGATAGATTTATTTAAATAGATAGATTAATGTAATCAGACAATAATGCATTTAATTTCAGCTAAAACTAAGAAATATTGAGGAAAAAACACCAGTCTAAAAAAGATGGACGATAATAAGACAAGAGTTAGTTTACAGGTTTGTTTGTGGCTGTGCTATTTTGAGTGCCGGTCCTGCACAGGTCGCTCAGAGCCGCCCGCAGGGAATCACAAACGCCCAACAGGCCTGAATATAATAGATTAAACTCTACAGGATTGTGGGATGCATTTATTACTGGAGCAAACACACAACTGCCTATCTTCGGCTTGTTTGTGTGTTTCACAGACAGTGTTTTAGCGTGTTGTGTGTACAGGGACCGGACTGGGAATGTTCAAGGCCTTGAGAGAACGCTGATGCAACTATACGCAACAAAATGCCAATAAATCTGTGTGTATCCCAAACAAGCATGTCAACCAATAGTGGAAATACACATTATTTTCTTTCTTAGAGTCTTGTCAGTTTTTTTGTAGGTTTTTTGGCTAACACTTACAAAAAATGTATGCATGAAAGAAAAGAAAAAAGGAAATAATCATAATAAAAAAATAAGAAATCATGTTATGGACAAGTTTTATTAATAATACGTTATGAATACACATTCTATATTATTACTACTTGACTACTGAACAGACACACAGACAGACAGACAGACAGACAGACAGACAGACAGACAGACAGACAGACAGACAGACAGACGATTAGCGATCAATATAAAATGACAGTTCTCCGGTGGAGGGGTTTGGACCAGACTAGAGTTTCTGCAGATTATGTGTGATACGAACATTTAGAAATGAAAGTAAATAGACAGTTGTTGGTTAATTTTATTGGTTATTCATAATATGTAATGTCTTCGAAAGCTTGGAAAGTAGTTTTGGAGAATTTGATGTTTCCCCATTCAAACAGAATGCCCAAGCATACAGCCCGAGAGGTGTTTCAAAGACGGCTGCAGAGTGAAATGACTTGCCTTAATGGGACTTTGGTCAATAAGCTTAGAATCACCAAGAGGCGACACTCAATAGAACGTTCCTTTGCAACAGCAGCGCCCAGCAACAGCCCCAGATTCCGCCATTTTGGAGTGAAAGCGATTGGCTGTCCATTGGATCTTATATTGCTGTCGCAATGGCAAGCAGCTGCTTTGTTTTTTATTTATTTTTTTATTTATTTATTTAAAAAGCGCATTAAAGCTCAGATACAACCTGAAAGACGACAATACAACACTTACTATCACAATCATCAGCACTTTTAATAGATTATTTTACAGACTTATAATATGCTGTTGTTATATTGGAATTTTCATTCCAAAATGGCCACTGCGCCATCTAGTGGCTGTTTCCTAAATCGCACTAGAGTGTCGCCTCTTGGCGATTCTTAACTCTTTGCTTTGGTCCAACTGCTCGTTAACGGATTTCTAATCAGCCATCACATGACAACAACTTAATGCATTTAGGCATGTACTGTAGACATGGTCAAGACGATCTGCTGCAGTTCAAACCGAGCATCAGAATGGGGAAGAAAGGTGATTTAAGTGGTTGTTGGTGTCAGAGGAGAACGGCCAGACTGGTTCAAGCTGAGAGAAAGGCAACAGTAACTCAAATAACCACTCGTTACAACCGAGGTATGCAGAAGAGCATCTCTGAATGTCCAACCTTGAGGTAGATGGGCTACAGCAGCAGACCACACTGGGTGCCACTCCTGTCAGTACCTTGTTGAATCTATGCCATGTAGGATTAAGGCAGTTCTGAAGGCAAAATGGGGTCCAACCCCGGTACTAGTAGGGTGTACCTAATAAAGTGGCCAGTAAGTGTAAAATCTTTAGTGACACAATTATGAGTGTTTTTAAATAATACATTTAAGCAAGAGTTAGATGATGGAAATAACATGACAACAGAAGCATGACATTAAATGACAAATATCCAATTGGGTCAATCAGCCTCCAGAATCAGAACGCTGCATGTGATCCAATCCAGCACACAGCTGAATCTGTGACCTCGCAGCGCAGTCGTTCTCTCGAAACGCTAATAAATACGAAGGAGGCAGAGAAGAAATTACAGAGACTTAACAAAACACTCCAGAAATCCTGTTATTAGCCTTTTTGTTTCCCATATTCAGTCTCCTGGCAAAAAAGATTAGGCGATTTTAAAAGAACTGCGTAATCTTCTTTAACAGCTTATCAAAACTTTAATGATTTGCTGATAAAGCGGTACAAATGAAGGCGCTGGTAAAGAGGATCAGCCCCCAGTGCAGTGCAGTGATTAGAAGATGAGAGCTGGGGAAACCAAAAAATCCCACATCTGCCATCGTGTTCACTTTGAGGACGAGGAAACTGCATCAGCGCAGAAGAGAGTCATAATCATCCCTAAAAAACATCCAGCTCGTGCGCTGGAATTAACTTATTTACACGTGCATATTACTGTAATATAGCCATCAAAGCATGCGTTCATTTAAACCGTCAAGTCAGCATGTTTCATTGACAGAATGCATCACATTTATGCTAAAAGAAACTACAGCTAGTTTGTTTGCTAAGCTAATATCTCAAACTAGCCAAACTAGCTTGCTAATACATGAGCTAATATGTATTTAGAAGATGTCTGCCATAATAAAATAGACAAGTAAAATCTGCTGACACATATAGAGACATGTTTAGAGAAATAAACAACAAGAACACCCTAGCAACTAACTGTAATATAGCCATCAAAGCATGCATTCATTTAAACCGTCATGTCAGCCTGTTTCACTCACAAAACTGCATCTAACTACAGCTAGTGTTGCTTGCTAAGCTAATAACTCAAATTAGCCAAACTAGTTTGCTAATACGTGAGCTAATATGTGTTGAGAAGATGTCTGCCATAACAGAATAGACAAGTTATATCTGCTGACACATATAGAGACATGTTCAGAGAAATAAACAACAACACCCAACTAACTGGCAACAACACCTATTCAGAACACCCTAGCAACCTTGGTTAGATTTAATGTAGGCTGTTTGCTATTTCAAATATAATAGAGCTTAAAAGATAGTTCACCCAGAAAAGAAATTCTACCATACTCAACCTTTACTCGTTCGAAAGCTGTTTGACTTTCTTTCTTCTGTTGAACACAAAAGATATTTTGAAGAATGCTAAAAAAACCTGCAACCATTGACTTCTACAGAATCTGTTTTTCCTACAATGAAAGTCAATGGTTACACATTTTCAGCATTCTTTAAAATATCTTCTTTTGTGTTCAACAGAAACAAGAAACACACAAAGGTTTGAAACTACCTGAGGATGAATAAATATGTGCAGATTTTCAATTTTTGAGAAGATGAAAACACCAAACAATCTCACGTCTGCCACCGTGTTCACGTTGACGATGAGGAGACTCTGCTTCAGCTCAGAAGAGAGTCATAATCATACCAAAAAAAAACATTTGGCTCATGCTCTGGAATTAACTTAGTTACACGTGCATCTTACTGTAATATAGCCATCAAAGCATTTATTTAAATTCATTTAAACAGTAGTGTCAGCATGTTTCACTCACAAAATGCATCACGGAAAGGACAGTTATCCTATAAAGAACTACAGTAAGCGTTGTTTGCTAAGCTAATATCTCTAGCTTGCTAATACTTGAGCTAATATGTGTTGGGAAGATGTCTGCTATAATAAGATAGACAAGTAAAATCTGCTGACACATATAGAGACACGTTTAGAGAAATAAACAACAGCACCAAAGTAACTAACTGGCAACAACCTGACACCCATTCAGAAACACCCCAGCAACCATTAGAAAACAACTTTGGTTAGATTTAATGCATGTTGTTTGCTATATTCAAATATACTAGAGCATTAAAGGGATAGTTCACCCAAAAATGAAAATTCTACCATCATTTACTCACTCTTTACTCATTTGACTTTCTTTAATAATATATATTGAAGAATACTAGAAACCTTCTAATTAAAGAACTTGGGGGTAATATTTGTCAGAAATCTAACATTTGACCCCCACATGCCGACCACAGTAAAGACTTCATTTTTTTTCCATCTTAAAAAATTTCAGGAATCCGCCCCAAGCTGTCCTTTTCTGAGGGCAGAAAAAATGATTAATACTTTCATTTTCTCCCACCTAGACCACCGCCTATTTGTGAGGTGTGTATTCTTGTTTGTTTTATTTTCTAGATATTTGTATGTATATATTTATATATATTTGTATCTATTTTGAATGTTTTATTTTGAATGATTCAATTTTACTGTTATTCTAAACTGTTTTTACATCTCTATCTTTTTTGGGTAAAGCGCTTTGAGAATGAAGTTTTAAAGGCGCTATATAAACATAAATTATTATTATTATACAGTATCTGTTTTTCCTACAATGGAAGTCAATGGTTACACGTTTCAGCATTCTTCAAAATATCTTCTTTTGTGTTCAACAGAAGAAAGAAACACAAAGGTTTGGAACTACCTGAGGGTCAGCAAATAGTGTTCACATAATTTTTTTAAAATGAACTATCCCTTTAACCTTATTATTACTTTAATTGCATGGGGTGTGTGATCTTAAGAGTACATCACATTTTCATATTTTGGGAGATTATTTCCCAAGTTCTCGAGAGCTCCCCCTGTAAAGAAGAAAGAGGGAGATGGGGTGATGAGGAGGATTCTACAAAAATGAAGGTAAGGGAGGTAAGAAAAAATGGGCTGTTATTGTAGGCTAGGATCATCTGATTGGTTTATCGATGATTGTTGATGCGGGACCAGCCGTGTGATTCTCTCAAAATTAGTTTATAAAACTTCACCAAGTTAAATTAATCGATTTGTGTTGGACTACATGAAGGGATTTTGTGGAACCAAGCATTTTTACAGTGTATTAGTCAACTACCCTGTAAAAATGCTTTGTTTCACAATTGATTTGGGTTGGGGCTGCATGAAAGAATTTTTAACAAATTTAAGTTTTACAAAATTTTTTTTTTTTTTTTACAAATTTAAGTAGATTGAACATAAAACAATCAAGTTGTTCAAAAAAAATCAAGAATTGTGTTGTTTCAGCTCATCATCTTAATAAGTAGTTTAAACAAACAACAAATTGTATTTTTGAGTGTATGTTCTACACTGAAATAAAATAATCAAAGGATGAGTCCTTGGATTAACAATTGTTTTTTTAAGTTAAGTGTTGTAAATAATTTATTTTGTCTGAGTTTAACAAACAACTTAAGTTGAACATCACTAAATTTAATTTGTTTGTTTAAATTCAACATAAATTGTGTGCAAAAGTTTTGCAGAAATTAAATTTTCAGTGTATCTTATATGTAAAAGTATACATAAAATAAACAACATACAGTGATATTCATTCCATTCGGATATAGTCAATATAGTCAGTGTTTTTGGACTCGTGTTTTATTATAGATGTTAAACATCACATACGCCAAAACTCAATTTAAAAACTGCCATGACATCAAACAACAACAAAACACTGCAAGAATCACATTCATTCTTTTCAATAAAAACCCAACATGCTTTTAGTGCCACTGACAGTAAATTCATTTCGAAAGTGTCGCTAAATATGCACATAATATAATTTAGTAGAAATGTCTCAACAGTGCTCCTGACTTTGGAAGTTATTATGACTTTAGTGTAATAACAGTAGAAATATTAACAATAAATGTCTTAACATTTTGTTTCTTCCCCCAATTATCCTGACTTTGGAAGTTATTATGACTTTACAGTGATAACAGTAAAAATAATAACAGACACCGCTGATTATTGAAGCTCATACTGTGTGCATTTCAGACATGAATGGTCTATTAGATCCTAATGTTGCGTCTGAATCGCAGATGATTTGATTCGCTTCACATGTGCAGTTTGATGCACGAGGAAACACACACGAATCAGTCACATCTGTCTTGGGCCATCCGCTATTCACCAGCATTTGCAAACACGAAAAAATAATGTCAACAAAGCAAATGTCAGCGGATGACATTTGTCAAAGCAAAACACAATGACCTGTGACCCAACGACCTTACATTACAAATCGCACCGCTAATAGATGTAAGAGACACAGCAACCGGAGACATGCATGCACACGCACACAGGCGCGTGCACAGGTCAAAGAGAAAGAGAGAAAGAGATGCAGATAGTGGGAGTGTGTGGTGCTGGTGTGTTTGGTACGGGACAGATAAAGCGTCCTCTTACCTTTGCTGTAAACCACACAGTGTTCTTGTTGTCGTCTGTTCCCTGCCAAGTCACATCCAGCAGCCACCTGGGCCTGCATTCAGCACCAGTGGGACATGAGGCTTCGTCTTCTGCAGAGGTGGAGATAAACACACACACACACACACACACACACACACACACACACACACTGATCATTACTTTATTTGGGGACAATGTTGCAACAATCGTATACGCAAAAAGAAGTGTATTATGTGCTGCATGGCTCAACAATAGCATCAGTTTTACTTAGTTTTACAGAGGTGCAACGTGGTATGTTTCTATTGTTACCAAATATCTTTGTTATTTATTATTTAGCTAGCAAACAACTATGAATTTGTTCATTAGCAAAAATTGGCTTGAAAGAGTTGATGTATTTGTTGCCGAGTTGTATTACACACAGTGCTTAACTTGAGCTGGATCTTGCCAGATCCTCTTCCAGAAAATGTCAGATATTTGTGCTTTGCGCTCTGGTATTTATTTTAATGGATGCGTGGTGAATACCTATGAGTGTGTGTGTGTGTGTGTGCGTGTGTGTGTGTGTTTGAGAGAGAGAGAGAATGTGAATGAGTGCAAGCGAAGGCTGTGTGGATTGTGTGCGCGCAAGTCACCATTGTGCAAGTTAAAGCAAAAGTCATGTTTAACTGACCCTCAACACGGCTTTCTTAAATTTACAATCACTCTTTATCGATTGGCGATTGTTTTGCGCACAGTGAGCAGCGAAAACAAATAAGGCCGTAGTGGCCAATCTAAATAATATTTGTACAGATATAGCTACTGAGAATGTGCGAGTGATCTAAAGTGGTGTCGCACGTTACTGCAGTAAAGTCCGGCACAGCACAACATGGTCTAACACAAGAAATGCATGGCCAGCAGGGGGCAGTTATGTAACATAGTGAACATACTGAACTGAAAATAAACATAACATTTCTCTAGTAGTCCAACTCAAATTTTTTTACTAAAAATTTTTAAATAACTGTCAAAGAAAAACAAATGGCAAAGAGGCAGTCAAGCATATTTACATTTTTTAAAAACACGAGTAAATCTGATAATGAGCCTGATTAAAAAAAGAATTGAGGAGATGAAACTGCGAGAATGGATCAGGACAGCGGGAGACAGAAGCAAAGCGATTTCAGATTACCCAGAAAACTAGACAGAAGAGTTAAATGTGAGCTCTTCTTGAAGATTAGACTGAGTAAGTCATTTAATTATTATTTTTTCACTTGACACATAATAGTGAACTGATTGATGATTGTTCATATGATTTATGTTTGTAGCAACGTGTTTTTATTATCCATGACTGACCGATAACATTATATGGCACAAAGTATTAAAAGATCGTTCAGAGATGTGATGCTCTTTTTTGCGATATCACCGTTTAATGACGTCAAGTTTTGGGAAAACTGAAATTGTTTGGTGGATGTCGGTCATGGTAACTTTTATTTCCTGTTTATATTCCGAGAATTATTAATTTACAAATTAAGCACTGATTACACCTGTAAAATATTAAGCTTTTCGTATTCAAAAAAATGAACTACAAGTAAAAGAAAAAAAATGTCAATAAATGAATATATATAATATATATATATATATATATATATATATTATATATATATATATATATATATATTATATATTATATATATAACACATATACATATTTTTTATTTATTTATTTTTTAAAGAATAAAAGTTTAGTAGTGGTGTTACGGATCACAAATCTCACGATTACATAATGGTTACTTCTGATGGGACCATACATTCAAATGAATGAATGAATGAATGAATGAATATTCAGTACTGTGAAAAATACTACTGCTGTCGCTCATAACGCTAAACGTATAAATCTAACATTATCATTTGTAAAACCCATACTAATTTTTTGTCTCATTTTATAAATAATTCAGTAATAATAAATAATAATATTTTATAAATAATTCAATATAAATGATTCAGTCATTTATTCATAAAACTTCATGATTCATTGCTAGATTCAGTGGCATATTTATTGGCTGGTTGTCGCCACCTATTGGTTAAATAATATAATTGCTTTCATATTATATGAAGTTAAATGCATATGATGGTGGTTGTAATCTTTACCATAAACATCAGTAGTTTAATCTAAACTATAAATTGTTTTCCCTGTACTTCTGTGTTTTGTGACTGTTTGTAAACTAAAGACTGAATCTCTTTCTTGATTTTTGTGTTTTTCGAACACAGATTTGAATGCAGCGATTTGAAGGATTAATAAACATATGCAACCATCAACGCGTGGGTGTTGAGATCCCGATCTTTTAATGATTAATCGTTAATCGTTTATAAAATTAATTTAAAAGTCTGACCTCATTAAATTTGTATGCATTTTTATTTATTTATTTATATGTATTTATTTATTCATTTATTTCTTTCTAAATGGCTATGTGACAATGAAAACTGCTAAAAAAAATCCAAAGTTGATGATTTATAATAAATACATTTAATGAATCAAGTTGGTAACATTTCATTTCATGTTTGTACCAATTCTCACTATTAGCAAATGGCTAATTACCTGCCTAATATTAAGATATTGGCTGTTTATAAGTACTTATAGTGTACATATTCTGGATAATCTTACTCTACATCCCCAATCTGACCTAAAACCCAAACCTAACTACAGTACTACCTTAGTAATTATTAATAATTAGTAATTAGGAGTTTATTGAGCAAAGCTCAAAGTAGTTAATGGCCTATTAATAACAAGAATTGTACCTGTGTCCTATTAAGTTTAAAAAAAAAAAAAAAAAAAAACCTATATATATATATATATAATATATATATATATATATATATATCTATATAATATATATATATATATAATATATATATATATATATTATATATATATATATATATATATAATAAAGCACTGCATAAGCATGTTGCACTTTCAAAATGTCAATTTCAATTAAAAAAAATAATAAGTAACACTTTAGTTTAAGTAAGCATTCACACCATTTATACTGGCCTATTACCTGCCTATTACTATGACATTAACTCTTTATTAGCACTTAAAGTATGATCTTTTATTGCATCACAAATCCTACAGTACCTAACCCCAACTACTACCTGACTAACTATTATGTAATGGTTAGCGTGAATTGCACATTCAAATAAAGTGTGATCAAAATATATGAAACACACACATGAAAAATTTAAGTAAGTCAAATAAAACTACACTGTAAAAATATCTGTTAATTAAAGTTTCAATATTAGTTTTTTGCATTTATTTACGGTTGTCAATTGCATTACAGGAGCTTGATATCTGCTCTGTTGAATTTTGATGTTGAAGATTCAACTCTACAGTTTAACAAAGTGATTTTATTGCCATTTTCAAGGTTTTTAATAATATAATGTTTAAGAAATAATACAGTATATAGAGAAATAGATAATATTGGCAGGCAAGTTTTTGGTAGTGTATTTTACAACAATTTATCACTTTAAACTATTAAAAATGTTAATAAAAGACACTTTTTCAAACTTTTCAAGGTTAAAAGATGTTGGAATAAAGATTAAAATCCCATAATGCAATTCAAAAGTATAAATAAACAGAGGGAAATAAAAAAACTAATCACAACATATGAAACACTGCTAGTTTATGGATATTTTTTACAATGTAATCCCGCATGATTTTGTTCGCGCTATAGATGTGGAGAGGGGAATTGTGGGATACTTATGAGCCCAGGATAAGAGCTGACAGTGAGTTCAGCCAGTTTCTAGAGTTTAATGGTGTGCTGAGTATCAGTAACCCCCCGCCAGCTCGACCCTGCAGACTCTCATTTAACTCAGAGAGTGCAGAATTATCAGCCCCCAATTTTTTTTCCCCCCAATGATCCAGTTTCTGATCTCTCCGATTACGGCCCGATCTCAGGTGCCTGGGAATTGCAAAAAGAATGCGGACGGCTTTCGGCAGAAGAGAAGGCGAGCGTTCAGAACTGAACTTTGGCCACATTGTGCCTCCCTATCGCCGCCATCTCACTATTTCCTGCAACGGGCCGAGAAGAATTTAAAGAATCAGTATCCATTTCAAAGGCCGATTGAGGTTACGTTTTATAATGCTCCAGCAAATTATTCCGAATGTGTAACGTAATTTTTCTTTTCTGGAAGGGGTCGAAACGCACCGCTTTAAGTTCTATCTATAAGGTGAAAGCGGTAAGATAGAGAAAAGCTACTAAAATGCACTCGCACCCTTTTGTGGAGCTTCTGCCCGGCTGTTCTCTATGCCAGCTTTTTTTTTCCATTTCATTTTTCAAATGGCTTTTTTTAAAGGGCAATGAAAGCCTAGAGAACATCTTCTCCTCACTCTAAGGCAGGATCGGTAGAGATCTTGGACAGCTGTTACAGTAGCCCATTACTGGCAGGCAAAATGTCTGTCTTTCTGGGCCATTAGACGTGACGCCCCAGGCACACCTTCATTAGAGTGCAGCAGAAATAGTTTAGCTAAGTGAAAATGGGCTGAAGTCACTCTTTGGCAGTTCACGTGACATCATTTCCTTCTCTCTGAGTCCCTGTGCACGTTGCATGTGCTGAGCTGTTGAGATTTTCCATCAGTAAAATATGCATTCAAAACTGATATAATGGCAGAAACACTATACAGTATCTCCTGCTCATCTGTGGTTGCTCTTTCAAAGCTTGTTTAATTATCACTGTGATCTGTCGCATTTGATCGCAGATTGCTAAAAATAAAGGCTCTTTATTGGCATGCATGGTTATAAAAGATGAACCTTTAACACCCATCAAATGCTTCTATTGCACAAAATGCTCTTTATAGTCAAAAATGCTTTGTTAAATAATTTAAAAGTGTTGCTTCTTTTAAGAAAGGCTCACTGAGAGGTTTTTGGGTCTTGCAGTTCTTATTTATTTATTTATTTTCTAATGGTATGTGTGAAATTCAGAAAGTCATTATTAGTGACACTGTTAAAGGGATAGTTCACTCACAAAATGAAAATTCTGCCATCATTTACTCACCTTGACTTCTTTCTTCTATTGAACACAAAAGCAGATATTTTGAGGAGTGTTGAAAACCGCTAACAGTTGATTTCCATGGTATTTTTTCCCCCTATGATTACAGGTTTCATAACAGTTGTCAAAATATCTCCCTCTCTCTCTCAGGTAACTTTATTTTACATTTAGGCTGGGTACATTTACTATTATATGTTTTTATCATTTCATGTTTTATGATTTTATACGGTTACTTTGTAACAAATTCAGTTGTAACCATAGCAAAATATTGTCATTAAATAATTTCATTTTTTGAGTGTTTTGTGAATTACATTTAATGAAACTTTAATACTTAATTGCTCCATCTTGCAATTCAATATAGTCACATACAGGTGAGGCCATTGAGAATGCACGTTTCTTCATGCGTAGTGCTGCAATTTGTCACGCGCTGTGCTGCAGCAGCAAAGGCCGCCTTGTTATTTTTTAAAGAATTCATTTTGCACCAGGTGGTGCAAGGAACCAACGCTTTTCAATCCGCTTGTTCAGTGTGACATCATGCAAAAAGGCTTCCGAGTCCAATCGCTCTATCAAACTGTATGGGGAGACTCAACAAATGGTAGTAATAAACGTTTACAAAGTGATTTAATACTTTCACATTATCCATGCCTAATACCTGATGGCCAGAAAGTGATTAATTTTTTATAAATTGTGAAAATATTGGTGTCTGTGATGCAGAAAGTCCAGAGACTGTTGGGTACACCATGATTTTATATAAAATTCACTTTAATGATATGACTAAAAAGTGGTCATAAACAAATATTTCCTTAATTCAATTTAGTTGTGGCTCGGACCCGGAAACAGTATTCCATACGTCATCACGTAACAAGATTGTCAGGCCAGTGTGAGTGAAAGCACCCCAAATCAAACAACCCACCCAGGGGTGCGTTTTCAAAAACCATCGCTAGCCAACTAAGGTCACAAGTTTCATCATTAATATAAATTAATATATAGCCACTGGCCAGTTTGAGATATTCCATAAAACAACTTATAAGCTATACGTTTTAATTTAATAAGTGATATTTCTTTGCCTTATTGTGATATATTTTTTTTTTAGCTGATTTTTCTTTTTTAGCAACGCTCTCCCCATATTTAGTTTTTAAAACTATTGTGATCGCCAGCAGTGTT
>NC_079450.1:12810880-12813256 GCF_903798145.1 Danio aesculapii | reverse complement strand
TATTACATCTACTGCCTTTATATTTGATTAGTCTGTATAGTTTGGATTAAAGTTCTTTTTAGCATCACTTGCTTATGGTCAGGCTTAGGATGACTCCCAGATCGGAATTCATTTCTGCTTTCAACTTATAGTTAGAGTTCAGAATCAACATGCGCTTTTAAACCCACAGCCTTGTTCTCGCCCATCCTTAATGAAGAAGCTGAAGGACAGAAAGAAAGAGAGAGAAAGAAAGAAAGAGAGAAAGAGAGAGAGAGACTGGGGTTGTTTATTAATAATCGAGTTGTGCAATGTTATCAGCCGCACACAATCCCACCAATAGTTTGCCCTGATGGTTGCCGGGCTCCTCATTAGCTGAACATATTTAATCCAGAAGTTTCTTATCAAATGTCACACCTGCATCTCCAAATGGCATTTCCGCATTCAGTGTTATGTATTTGGGAGATGACGCTCCAAGGTGCTTTACGGAGATTAAGCGGCAGAGAGAGTGCGAGCTTATTTTATCATTTAGCGCGTCTGGAATGAATCCAAGGAGTTTTTGTCTTGTTGTTGTAATTAGAAAGCCTTTTAAGTGATAACGGCTGCATAGGAATATGAATATGGAGCGATCGGGCCTGTTCTTTCTCTTTTTCCACCCTCCCCCCTTTTTTTTTGCTCTTTTCAGTTGTTGAATGCTGTTTTTTGTTGTATGCTGTAGCAAGGATTAACTGGCTTGTGAAGTTTAATGAAAGACTTGAAAGTAGGCAAACGCCCCATTGGGGAACTCGCTCACTTTTGCCTCTTTATTTCACTCCTGACAATGTTTTTCTCCTAAAAACAGTTAAAAACTGCAGGAATGGTGTGACCGGAGCGTCATCTCTCTGTGGCCTTATGCTAATACAGTAAATTTCTGTACTCTCTCCACTGTAAACTTCAGGATTTGTTCACTTACAGTACAAGTCACCACTACTAGTGTCACACTCTGCATAACCAGTGATGATTTTTAAGTATTCGTTGTTTTTAGCTTTTCTGTTTGTATGATACATGTAAAGTTTAAGGCAAATTCCCAATTTTACCCCTTAGCCCTTCCCCTTACCCCTACCCCTTGTTTTGTGCATTCACGTGAAGGGATAGGGGTGTCCCAATTCTCTTTAGTTGAAGGCGTAGGGCTAAGGGGAAGGGCGAAATAGTTCTTGAAACTGAGATTTTTCAGGACCACATTCGAAATAAGGGAGTGCATGGCTGCACACGGAAGTCAGGAGATGCACAAATTAGTATTTGTTGTAATTATTATGAATTTTTACAATAAACAAACATATGTTTTAATAAATTCATAACGCCGTTCGTGTTTTACCGTAAAAAACGCTAAAATAAAGACAGCTAAATTTTGCTATCTATAATCCATAACAACTCCTATATAGTTGTCCCACAACATGATTTCACTCGATGTCACTCAAATCCCCTGTCACAAAAGTCAGTGGCTGGGAATGAGCTTTTTACAGTGTCTGCTATAAAGTTATTGTTGTTTTTTGTGTGTTTACATAGATGAAAATGGCCACTGTGTAAATGCACAGTACAGTTATGATCTTATTGCCACATTATATCAGTATGAAACATTATATCGTTGCCAGTGATTTCCTGAAGAGAAATACTAAAAAAAAACACAACTGGAATAACTACAGCAGTCGTCATCGTCAATTTCATATTAAGCAAGAGATCATGATGACGTGTGCAGGTGCTGTAGAGCTGTCCCATTCCTTAGGGTTACATTTTGAAGCCCCCCTTAACACTCTGTTTCAAGGACCAAGGGGAAGGGGTAGAGATACAAAAATAGAATTGGGATTGGGCCTTAGTAAAGTATAAATTTGTAGTATTTTTGCCTTTTTATGACTTCTTAAATGCTTATTAATCTATAAATATTTATAGACAAGTTTCAGCCAATATTTAATTTAATTCAATATTAAACAAAATTA
Source organism: Danio aesculapii (assembly GCF_903798145.1). Classification (NCBI taxonomy): domain Eukaryota; kingdom Metazoa; phylum Chordata; class Actinopteri; order Cypriniformes; family Danionidae; genus Danio; species Danio aesculapii. Next base: position 12,811,307 of record NC_079450.1, on the reverse strand, counting down.
AATACAATTTACATTTATATTTTTATATTACACTATTATAATTTAATGTATATCTATATCTATAAAACTATTATCTATTATTATTATTTACTCATTTTAGTCAATAATTTTTTTAATATTTTTTATAATTTAAATTATAATATTACTTTACAGTTTACTTTATTATCTCACCCTCCTTCAATGAACAAAAATAAATTATTATTATTACTTTATTATTATTATTATTATTATTATTATTATTATGCCATTTTAGTCAATTATTTTATCAAAAACATTTTATTTTATATTTTTATAATTTAATTTATAATATTATTTATTTTAGTTTGGTTTTTTATTCCATCCTCCTTCAATAAACAAAAATAATTTATATATTTATTATTATTATTCTTATAATTCATCCATTTAATTATTTTAACCAAAAATGTAT
>NC_079450.1:12768380-12805880 GCF_903798145.1 Danio aesculapii | reverse complement strand
TTGTTGCAAAGATGCTTTTGGTTTAATGCCGGCAAAGTAGAACACGGAAGCAGCTTGAAGCGGAGAGCGCGACTATGTCTGCGGTCTGGAGGTATTATAAAGTTGATGACGATAACATTGCCATAGCAAACTGTGAAATATGTAAACTTGAGATTGCAAGAGGTGGAAAGGACAAGGCTACATTTAACACAACAAACAAACAGATATGTTAACAGATATTCTGTGTATAACTACAAATGATAAATGGCCCAATTTGTTCAGATTGAAAATGAACTTAAAATCAACATAGTCTCTAAAAAAATCTGTTGTTTTAAATAATTTGTTCTGTAATATAACAGTAAAGCATGGAAGACACAATTGCTTGAGAAGAATTCCTCTCCATATAAACCTTTGCACTGTTTCTGTCGTTCACCTGAATGCTAAACTAGCGTTTACCTTCAGCTTCAGATGTGTTTGTTGCTGCTGTTGTTGTTATTGAGGAACAGTCAAAGGCTAGATAATGCCTTTGCTGACGGATACTGCCGAACGCTGACATTATATGCAAATGTTGTTTATGATCGGTGCGGGTCGAGCCTGCGGAGCCGCCGGCAACTTCCCAAAAGCCACGCCGCCGAATCAGACCTCTAATGAGATCTCAAGGGCTGCAGTTACAGACACTTTCTTTAGCGGAACAGCAACAACTAGCAGGCCTCCATATGTTGCCCAGGAGGCTGAGAGACAAGCCAGTGTTTCAGATGGAGGTGACGGAGCTTCAAGAGTCCAGCTAGTCGAGTGCAACTTTATTTACGCGCCTTGGGGTGTTTGCTGCAAACATCTCGTCAGACTGAGAGTGGTGAAAAGGCCAATGCAAACGTACAAAACCGTTCGCTGGTACTTGAGGAAAGCCCAGACAAAAGTGAGTATACACCCACATGCAAGGATATTTTGGAGCAAATATGCATCCATGGTCTGTATGAGAAAATGTATGAAAGAAAGGAATAAAAATAATAGCAATATAGCAAGTGTACAAGTAATGATAGTAAGCAAGAGTGATGGAACTAAAGCAAAATATAACCTCAAGGAGGAAAAGGAGATATAATAAAAAATAATTTAGGAAAACATATGACATATGTATTAAAACATTACTTTTATGCTCTTGGGTTATTATTTTTTGGTTTCATTATATTGATATATGTAATACAATATATAAATTGCATCACTGATTCATTATAATATTAATAATATACTATTTGTTTTAATATGCTTCAACACGTCTAAAGACAAAATAATAATATTAATAATAATATTAACAACAACAACAATAATAATAATATCAATAATATTATTATTAACAATAACAATAATAATAATAATAATAACAACAACAACAACAACAACAACAACAACAACAACAACAACAACAACACAATAATATCAATAATATTAATATTAATAATAATAATAATAATAACATAATAATAATAATAATAATTATTATTATTATATAGGTATTTAAACAAATAATATATTATATTATAAGAAGTCAGGGAAGCAAATTACTTATTATTATAATAGAATAGAATAGAATGAAATACAAAAATAATTAATATTTTAATACATTAAGAAAATCTGTTTAAATATATAAAAAACAGCCTGAAAGTATATAAACAAAGATATTAAAAAGTATAGCAATATTCTTATTATTATTAATAATAATAATGATGATAATAATAATAGTAATATTAACAACATTAGTTTTATTAATAATAATACTATTATTATTATTATTATTGATATTATTTATAATAATAATAATAAATAATAATTATTATTATTAAATTTTAAATATATTTATTTGCATATCTAAAGCCTATTTTTAATGTATAAAAACAGATATTTGTATGTATAAAAATGTTACCTAATAGTAAGCAAGTGTTAAGCAAGCAAGCAAGTGTTATGGAAAATATGAGAGAAAATATAACAGCAGGCAAAAATAATAACAAATAATAAAAAAAAAAATATTTAGGTAATTTCAGGTAATTTCTATAGACAATTTACATCAGATAAAAAATGAGAAAGAAATTGTGTAAAAAAATATATTAAAACAGAAATAATATACATTAATATGACCATGAAAAAGAAATGTATAAATATGTAAGTATATAAATAATTATAATAATAATAATAATAATAATAAAATAAATAATAATAATAATAAATATTAAAACCAAAAAAAATATACAAATATATTAAACATAAGAAACATCATACAGTCCTTATGTAAATAGTATAAAACTTTAAATACATAAAATAATATATTTGAAAGTAATAACAGTAAAGAAAAAATGTAAATTAATACGTATACGGAATGAATTTTTTTTAACCATTATACTTACAATTATATAGGTAATAGGTAAAGATATAGAAGGAAATATTCTTATGGAAAAACAGCCTGTCTAATATACAATCCCAATTATCATACAACTATTTATATGAATAAAGCTGATTCCAATCTAGTAATCCACTGTAATCAGTCAGCTATACAAAACAGATTTGGAAGAACCAAGATCGTCTGATATGATATAAATAACGAAAAGATGACAGATACCACTGACATGCTCGCACAACCAGAACAATGTCTCTCTACGAAATAAAATCTTCAAGCTCCTGATCTTCAAACATCTCCTGGAAATGAGCCGTGTCGTCTGTTCCTTTAATAAAAAACTGCTACGCAAAGCTGCCATTTCTGCGGCTTCCTCGACTCAATCTCCTGCTCCGTCTGCCTTTGACCCTCAAAAGCAGAGAAGAAGAAGTCAGCACGGCTCATTAACACGGCCCCCTTTTTTTTCAACATATTGTCTCATCCTGCCAATGAAGATCTCCATCTCGCCGTGGAGGAATGAATGGAGAGATTAGGATCAGGCATATGCCATTAGCCTCAAATGAAGTGCTTCACGCTGAGCAGATAAGAGGCAGATGTGGAGAGATCGAGCGGCAGAGCGGGGAAATGGCAAAGAAAGTGTGCAAATTGGGCTTACACATCATCAAACACTTATTACCAAATTAGCCCCAGGTTTTTCCCACCCATTGAGACAAAAAAGGAAAGAAGAAACAACAAAGCGTAACAGTTAAAGGACGATATTTCTTGAAGCAGTGGAACACTGACCCGCAACTGCGTGGGGATGATTTGTGGTTGTTAGTGTTTATAAAAATAACAGTTCTGTCACTGTTTACTTGTCCTCTACACTTTTCTTTCTTTTCTTGTGAAATGCAAAATGTGGATTTTTAAGAACATTTTTAGGCATATATCCATTATTTCCACACTCACCGGCCACTTTATTAGGTACACCTGTCCAACTGCTCGTTAACGCTAATTTCTAATAAGTCAATCAAATGGCAGCAACTCAATGCATTTAGGCATGTAAATATCTGTTGCAGATCTGTTGCAGTTCAAACCGAGCATCAGAATGGGGAAGAAAGGTGATTTAAGTGACTTTGAACGTGGCATGGGTGTTGGTGCCAGACGGGCTGGTCTGAGTATTTCAGAAACTGCTGATCTACTGGGATTTTTTACGCACAACCATCTCTAGAGTTTACAGAGAATGGTCTGAAAAAGAGAAAATATCCAGTGAGCGGCAGTTCTGTGGGCGCAAATGCCTTGTGATGCCAGAGGTCAGAGGACAATGGCCAGACTGGTTCCAGCTGATAAAAAGACAACAGTAACTTAAATAACTACTCGTTACAACTGAGGTATGCAGAAGAGCATCTCTGAAGGCACAACATATCCAACCTGGAGATGGATGGGCTACAGCAGCAGAAGACCACACTGGGTGCCACTCCTGACAGCTAAGAACCGGAGACTGAGGCTACAATTCGCACAGGCTCACCAAAAGTGGACAATAGAAGATTGGAAAAACATTGCCTGGTCTGATGAGTCTGATTTCTGCTGAGACATTCGGATGGTAGGGTCAGAATTTATCATCAACAACATGAAACCATGAATCCATCCTGTCTTGTATCATTGGTGGTGGTGTAACGGTGTGAGAGATATTTTCTTGGCACACTTTGGGCACATTAGCACCAATTGAGCAGTGTGTCAATGCCACAGCCTACCTGAGTATTGTTGCTGGCCATGTCCATCCCTTTATGACTACAGTGTACTTATCTTCTGATGGCTACATCCAGCAGGATACCGCACCATGTCATAAAGCACAAATCAACTCAGACTGGTTTCTTGAACATGACAATGAGTTCACTGTACTCAAATGGCCTCCACAGTCACCAGAGCTCAATCCAAAAGAGTATCTTTGGGATGTGGTGGAACGGGAGATTCATGGATGTGCGACCAACAAATCTACAGCAAATACTAGATGCGATCATGTCAATATGGAGCAAAATCTCTGAGAAATATTTCCAGTAACTTGTTGAATCTACGCCACGAAGGATTAAGGGAGTTTTGAAGGCAAAAGGGGGTCCAATCTGGTACTAGTAAGGTGTACCTAATAAAGTGGCCGGTGAGTGTATGTAAAGTGAGCAAATGAGGGCTTGCGTGTGAATCTACAAAAGTATTCAATACTTTCTCTCTACATACTCTCAGATATAAAGGTACGAAATCTGTCACTGTGGCAGTGCCTTTTCAAAATGTACACTTTTGTACTTTACAGCTGCACATTAGTACCTTTAGGGTACACTTTTGTACACTATAATTTAGACACAAAACATTGCTCTGAGCTGTAGTAGTTATTTTATTCTTTGATTAAATGCAAAGCTGACAGAAACTAAAACCGCTGATGGAGTATACACTAACCGGTGCATTATTCAGTCACAAAATGGTGCTAAATAGTCAATAATAACTCGAAGCTGACAGAAACAAAACTGGCTGGATAAAGCATACACTATCAAATGCTATTCATTTATATCCAAACAGTCAAAACTGTTAAAAGCTGTGGCGTGACAGACAAGCAAATACATATTGAACGTGTTCACTGACGGTCAAGGTAATTCAAAGTTCCCTGATGAGCTTGTGTTATTTACTGGCTTATCTGGGAATAACATACCTTGGAATGTTACAACTGACCAATCAAAATCAAGTATTCCAGACAGCAGTGTAATAAATTGCTATATAGCCCTTAAAAGATATTATCAGTTCGTTGGATTTGCCAGTAAGTATTTTCAGTAAAATGTCTATTTTAGTTTTATTTCATAAGCTCTGATAACATGTCTTTAGAATTTTTTATTTAAAGTTGAAAAATCATTTAGAGCATTTATTTACAGAAACTGTCAACAGTTCAATTTCAATTCATTTTTATTTCTATAGCTGTTTTACAATGTAGATTGTGTCAAAGCAGCTTCACATAAAAGATTATAGCAAACTGAAACTGTGTCAGTCCAATTTTCTAGAGTTTAAGTTCAGTTTAGTTCAGTTCAATGTGGTTTAATTTTCACTGCTGAAAGTCCAAACACTGAAGAGCAAATCCATCGACGCACAGCTCCACAAGTCCCGAACCATGCAAGCCAGTGGCGGCAGCAAACTTCACCAATATGAATATTAAAATCACCAACAATTCAAATTTTATCTGTGGCCAGAACTATTTCAGATAAGAAATCAGCAAATTCTTTTGTTAAGTTGGTATTGTGCCCTGGAGGCCTATATACAGTTGGCAATATAAATTTAGATTGAAATTTACTGTTTAAATTGCACACTGAAATATCTAACACTATTAATTCAAATGAATTATATTTGAAGTCAGATCGCTGAGTAACACTTAAAATAATACTGTATATTACGCCAACGCCTCCACCTTTGCATTTAAGACGCGGCTCGTGTTCCTAATGATATCCTTTGGGCGAAGACTCATTTACGGGCATGTAATCATCTGGTTTTAGCCAGGTTTCTGTTATGCCGAGTTCAGACTGCACGATTTTCAAAGTAGTCGTGACACAGATGTTTTTACACTGCATGACTATGGGCTAGTGTTTCGTCGCTGCATTGTTTACATTGCAAGACGGATCGGCGACGGGGGCTTTCACATTGCATGACTTTACAATAGGAAGAATCGCCGACAACTTCGTCCAAACTACGTCTCACAGCCAAAATCACGTAGCATATCTTTTCATATTAACTACATAATGAGAAAGAAGTCTTTAATGGGGTAGAAAATTTACATATTTACTCACCTGGCGGGAATTAGCAATTTCTCCTCAACTTTCTTTTTAACTTTCTGTATGAAACGTCAAACAGACACTGATGCTCCTGTCAAACCTCACTAGTTTTTCCTCCATTTTTTGGGTCCAAATAAACCGAAAATGAGCGCTTTTAACTTCTCCCTCAACCTACCGCTGGCCTGCAGGTACACACACAAGTGAATGCTGCTCTCACATTGGCTGTAGGCGATCGCCGATGTTATTTTCAGTCCAAACTCATTTCACACGGCATGATTTGAATCGCCGACAGCTCCAGATATTTAGCACGCCAAATATCTCACAGGCATCGACGACTCATCGGCGATTCTCTCAGATCGCATCTTTGATAGTTCATACGGTGTGATTGTCACTCATGTGGATGAGCATCGATTTGCCTGTGATTTCAAGCATTTGTCGGCAATTTCTCAAAACCTGTCGGCGAGTCAAAATCGGGGCTAAAATCATCTGAACTCGGCATTAGACAAAGTGCATCTAGCTTCAGATTAGTTATCAAATTATTAACAAATAGAGTTTTAGATGAGAGTGATATAATGTTCGATAATGCGAGTTTTATCTTTTGATTAGCTTTATTTTTATTAGATAAACATCAATTAGATTGCCACTTTTGAATGGGTTTGGAAGTTTTTTTATATTTAGAGTTTCGGAGAACAGACACAGTCTCTATGTTCTTATATCTAGGTGGCTCTATGCTGGTCTGCTGCAGATTATTTGAGTTAGGTAAACTGTTGAGGCTAGCAGACGGTTGGTTAAGCCAATCTGTCTCCTCAATATAAAATGTTGAAGTATATATAAAACCTTTTTAGGACAAAACTTTATACAATAAAACACAAATGAATATTTTACTCATACATGTACCTAGTAATGGTAAACACAGAGAACCTATAATAACGGTTAAGTTTGAATTAGAAATAGATGATTTGTGAACCAATCACAGGCTGAACTGGAACAATGAATGATTTGATTCGGTTCAAAAAAGCTAAAAGATTCATTCAAGAATAAGGGTGATCCACTTGCTCACTTCGTAGCTGAAATCCCTGTCCTATTCAACAGAAGAAAGAAGGGTTGAGGTTTATTAAAATAACAGCACATTTTTATTTTTGGGTGAACTGTTTCTTTAAGACACTACTTGAGGTTTCTCACATGGCCTCACTGCCCAAACCCTTTAGTCTGGGCATCGGATTCAAAAAAACGCCCGTCTTTCTGCAATGAAAGTGTGAGGTCTGGTTTGGCCTTGAACAGATGAATTGAATGTACCGCTACTAGAATTTCTTTTGTGTCCATCAGGAAAATGAGCGTATGGGCCATTCATATGTATATTCAACTATTCGTCCTGTGATTGCACGAGTTTAGCTCTTGTATAAAAGGGGGTGCAGGATGTGTAAGGAACAGCCGTGAGGGAATAAGTTTGGCATGGAGAGAGAAAGGGAACGAGAGAGAGGAGAAGCAAGGGAAAGAAAGCTGGCAGGAAGGTTGAGGCCATGCCAGTGCCGCTTGTGCCATGCGGTGAGGCTGAGACGGTGAGTGCCAGCAAACGTGGCGTGAAGAGGAAAGATCAAACAACACGGCTTGCAGATCTCCACCAATCTGCTCCGTATTATTCCATCAGCCAAAGAGCAGCACAACCCCGAGCCAGCGGCCACACGAAGAAACCAGACGCCAATACAGCCAACGAAACACCACAGAATAGAAATGTGTTAATCAATCAATACTATGGGTTTCCATCCAAGGTTATAATAGTTTTGGATTTTTCATTAGTTTTAGATTTTATTTTCAGCTATTTTCAAAATTCAGTTAGTTTTAATTAGTTTTTAGAGGTAGATTTGCTAGTTTTTATTGCTCAGTTTTAGTTAATTTTTTTTAGTTTCAGTGTTAGATTTAGTTTTTTTAGTAAGATTTTTTTTGTAAATTAAGATATTTGTTAAGAGCAAGATTCAAAATAATTAGAATAAATATTGTAAAATAAAAACTCAAACAAAAATAGGCTCCTTTTCTCACAAGAATACTACCATCTAACATTATTATCTACCAGTGTTGGAAAGAGTATTGAAAAATCATACTCAGGTAAAAGTACCATTACTTGCCTAAAAATGTAGTGCAAGTAGAGTGAAAGTATCTGCTGTAAATATTACTCAAAGTAGGAGTAAAAAGTAGACCTTTCAAAAGTACTCAAGAGTAGTGAGTAGTGAGTATTACGCTGTTAAAAGCTGATGCATTTACATATAATTTGTAGATGTGTGTAAACGTAACATTCTGTACTGCATTTAGTCATTGCCCAGCAGGCACACAACGTCATAAGACGTTAATATTAGGTTCGATTTAGGTTGTGATGTCAGGTGACCAAAATTCAATGTCTAGCCAGGTTCTAAGGACAATGTTATTTTGATCTCCAATAATGACGTCAAATGTCATTGATATTTGGTTGATTTTAGGTTGTTAGAAAGTGACCAAAATTAACATCTTAAACCAACGTCATATTGACGTCAAATACTGATATTTATTCGTCAGGTATGGCAACTAAAATCCAACTTCTGATAGACGTCATAGTGGTACCGTCATTAGACGTCAACCCGAGTTCTGACGTCAACCCGATTTTCATTTCCAAACAAATTGCAACGTCCCCATGACGCTAGGGTACAATGTCAATCTGACACCCATGTTGACTTTTTGAGGCTGCTGGGTGTTTAAGGCAATTTCGATCATCATACAGTAAACATCCGTCATCTTCTCGTCAGTGACAGGCATTTAAACAGTCTCTGGGAAATCGCATGTAAAGATTTTGGACATCTTCTTGGACACTTTTAATGCTTCCAAACAGTTTGCTGCTATTATAAATCGCACATGTCTTGAGTTCTTGAGGTATGATGCAATTTAGTTCTACAGTATGTGTGATTTGATTGTATGGGAATCACAGGACAGATTTTTCTAATCCCCATAGATGAGAAAAAAATAAAGTAGCTCGTAGAGGGTCGAACCAGCGGCATTCTTGCTGTGAGGCAACAGTGCCACAGGAGTAGGGGTGGAAGGGGGGATTCTTCAAGACGAAGATGACTGGAGTAGAAAGCTCTGGTAATTTATAGTGTGTCAGCATTCCTCTGATTGGTCCAAATATACAGAGCTAATGCGGTGCCAGCTATGTTCAATCATAAGCACATGATCCTCTCGAAATTAGTGTATAAATAAACCACACTTATTTGAGAAATTTCAGACAGCACTTTGAGGCATTTGCATCAGAACTCTTCAAATTATGATGCCAATATTATTCAAACTTGCATGAAAAAGCAAGCTGGTGATGTTTTTTTGTTTCTTATTGTGTTATACAGTTTACCTCCAAATTATTAGCCATTCCGTGAAGTTTTAATTATTTTACTTTTTAAAGTGCTGTTTAACAGAGAAAATGTTTGGTTTTTCAACACATAAAAGTTTTAATAACAATTTTTTTTGTCTTTGCCATGATGACATTTATTTTTGCAAGATATTAGTATTCAGCTTAAAGTGCAATTTAAAGGCATACCTATAGGTTAAGAAGGTTAACTAGGCAAGGTGAGTTAATTAGGCAAGTAGAGAAAAAAGCTGACCGTTCTGTAGCCAATTGAAAAACAAACATGTAAAAAAGGGGGATAATAATATTGACAAAAAGAATTGTTTAAAAACTGCTTTTATTCCAGTCAAACTAAAAGAAATGAGACTTTCTCCAGAAAAAAAAAACAAATAATAGAATGCATGCTGAAAATTTAATTGTTCCGTTAAACATAACTTGGAAAATATTTGGAAAATATAACTTTTTTAGGGGAGTGCTAAAAATTCTGCCTTAAATAACTGTTAAAAATAAATAATTAAAAAACAACAGGGTTGGACTGTCTATTGATTGTGGTGTTGCTATTGGTCAATCTCTTGTGATTGACATGTTATGCTCCATAGCGACCCCTGCAGGTTCCACCAGGATCCACTCTATGCTGATCCAGTGTGAACGTTCCAGATCTGCGTTTGCTGAAAGCAGCAGACGGTAAACAGTCTCGTCCATCTCCTCCACCAGGACAGATGGTGAAACGATACAATATGCTCTCCAAAAAACCACAGCGCATTCTGAGCGTGGCAGTGATGGTGCTGATGGTACAGAGTGGTTTGGTGTACGTGGCTGATGAGCAAGATCAGAGCCAAACCCCATTGCTGGTGATTGATTTCAGTGCTCTATGTGTGAGTGTGTGTTATTTTGGCTTGGCACTCAAACTACTGCTGATCTAGAGACTGACAGTGAACAAAGGAGAGAGGAGGACAAAGAAACAAGGCTTCATTCCGACCCATAGGCAAGAACATTTTAGGAGAGACAACTGAGATCTCAATTGTTTTTCCTATATATTCATTTATTTTCCTTCAGCTTAATCTTCATTTCAAATGTCGCCACAGCGGAATGAACCACCAACTATTCCGGCATATGATATATAGATGGATTTAGGATGCCCTTATTGGGAAATAATATATACCAGTATTGGGAAACACCCATACACACGGATTCACACACTCATACACTACGGCCAATTAAGTTTATTCAATTCACCATTAGAGCATGTCTTTGGACTGTGGGGGAAACCGGAGCACCCAGAGGAAACCCTTGTGAACAGGGGAGAACATGCAAACTCCACACAAAAAACTGGCCCAGCCGGGACTCGAATCAGCAACCTTCTTTCTGTGATGCTGCGAGCCACCATGCCGCCCTTTTCCTATACAATAGGATCATAAAAATGTCTTAACGGAGACTGAGGTATTTTTAATCCCATTCATGAAAATGACTAAAAATGCTTGCCAGACCAGTAGGTGATGATGTCACTTTGCAAGGAAAAACTAAGCACATGTATATATGCAGTTCTGCAGTCATTTTGGTTGTCAAGTGCTCACTACCTCCTCTAGACTGAATATGCAATAGACATTTCATTATGGCATCGTTTTCACAAATTTATACTTTTGTAGTATCATAAAGTATTGGATAATAAACATTTGCTCATAGCTTGTGATTCACATTTGTTTTCCCCATGTATTTACATTTAAACATAGCCATGTTGGACTTTTTTGGACTTGTTGGACCTTTGCTCTGACAACTTATGATATTGGGTGCACCGATTTGTATCCAGGATGTGTCTAGGTCAGGCATGGGCAAACTCGATCCTCGAGGGCCGGTGTCCCTGCAGAGTTTTGCTCCAACACTAATCAAACACACCTGAACACCCTAATTAGTGTCTTTAAGATCACTAGAAAGCTACAAGCAGGTGTGTTTGATTAGGGTTGGTGCAAAACTATGCAGGGACACCGGCCCTCCAGGATCGAGTTTGCCCATCCCTGGTCTAGAGACTCGGGTGGGAGAAAAAAATATTCAATGATGCATCACAATTCATTCAAATCTCAAAAGATCCGAATCAATTCTTTACTAATATTAGATTGTGATGAGGCAGGCCTGTGCTGGTTTGAGTTGGAAATGGAAAAATAATAAACGTTGACAGGCACATGTACAAAGACGGACAAACTTATGAAATTTAAAGACAAGGCACTGCATTCTCGCATTTCACTGTGTGCATTAAGAGTGTGTTCATTCTGAATATAACTCTGGTAAAAAAAAATTTACATATGCAGTTGAAGCCAGAATTATTAGCCCCCCTGAATTATTAGCCCCCCTGTTTATTTTTCCCCCAATTTCTGTTTACCAGAGAGATTTTTTCAACACATTTCTCAACATAACAGTTTCAATAACTAATTTCTAATAACTGATTTATTTAATCTTTGCCATGAGGACAGTAAATAATATTTGACTAGATATTTTTCAAGACACTTCTATATAGCTTAAAGTGACATTAATAGGCTTAAATAGGCTATATAGGTTAACTAGGCAGGTTAGGGTAATTAGGCAAGTTATTATAATTATAATCGTTATAATATGAAATATAATATAAAAATAGCTTAAAAGGGCTATTATCATTAAAAATTAAAAACTGCTTTATTCTAGCCGAAATAAAACAAATAAGACTTTATCTAAAAGAAAAAATATTATCAGACATACTGTGAAAAATTCCTTGCTCTGTTAAACATCATTTGGGATATATATATATCTAAACATATACCATCTAAACATATACTTGACCTTTCAGTAAAAACTTCCTAAGATGGTCACAGGCACACAGAGGTGGGGAAGAAAATATGTATAAAAGCAGGACCATGGACACATACAATTCAGATGGCCAAAAGAAGACTTCAGGTTGTCATGAAGGGCTGTTTTCAGACATCTCAGCTTTATTGTGCTTTAATAAATCTATTTTCTGCTATTCAAAACCTCCAGTCTGATTGTGGTTAATGAAAGGCCAGGTAACTGCAACATGCCCTGTAATTTCTGTCTCTTTTTCCCTTTCTTAAATTCTCTTTATGAATTCTAACAGAAGAAACAGAAACTAAGACTATTTAAATGCGAACCATTTTTAATGTTTTATAATAACACAAAACATGTAATAACACTGAAACATCCAGCATTTCACATCTAACAAAGAAATAGGAAAATACAGAAACTGCTAGGTCAGAAAATTATGAATCCAAAAAAAGCACAAAGAGAGTGTGTGCCATTTTGAAAGGGTTAATGGGATGGTCACATGCTGTAAAATAATATCTCACTAGAATGCCCAGGACCAATGAGAAGCCGGGCAGCGGCACCCGGGTCCCCTGGCGAGGGGCTCCGTCTCCATCTTTTGTGGCCCTGTTCAAGCAATTAAGCCCAGCTCGGTGTTTTCTAAGGGGGATGTCAAGTGAGAAAAGTCATTTTGTGGCACTGCACTCCTCAGTTACGGTCATGCTCAGTACCAGTGCAAATTAAAACTCTCCCGCAAGCCCTATGTAAATACGGCCGCGGACCGCGCTGCGCTTTAATGAGCCATAATATGAAAGAGCAGTATAAAACCCACAGAAAATAACCGGACGCTTGACAGGTGACAGGTGCTGCAAACTTTTTCAAGGCGGAGGGGGAGGGAGAGAGCTGGGAATATTCTAGAAAAGTTCAGCTCCTCTGGGATGGAGATGGAGACCGCTGGAGGCGCTTCTGAAGGCGGAAAGACAAGGTGGAGGGAAGAATGAGATGCTTTTCCTCCTGTTTGAAACATTTTAAGCACTGCTGTATAGTCACCATGTTAGAGGAACTGCTCTTCGCTAAATTACATTTCTAGCTTATTATTTAAACCCGTATTTAAATGTTGTTTGGTTAAATAATGACTAGATATAGTTTTAAACAATATTGTTTAAATAATGACTAAATAATGACTGAAAAAAAAACAGTTGTTATGCTAAGACCTAGATTTTCTGTAAATATTCAACTGATTTAGAAGGAACAGGCTAAAATTTAGGCTTTTAATATCCACACCGAAGCAGCAAACATTTGAAATGACAATTACCTACATAACAAATCCCAATCGACATACAGAGATAATAAATAACGACCCAGTAAGCATAAGAGACTTCTTAAAATATACAGTTGAAGTCAGATTTAATAGCCCCCCTTTGAATTTTTTTCTTTTTTAAATATTTCTCAAATGATGTTTAACAGAGCAAGGAAATTTTCACAGTATGTCTGATGATATTTTTTCTTCTGGAGAAAGTTATTTGTTTTATTTTGGCTAATCCATTTTAAGGACAAAATTATTACCTTAACAATGTAGTTAAGCCTTAAAATCACACTTTAAGCTGTATAGAAGTGTCTTGAAAAATATCTAGTTAAATATATTTACTATCATCTTGGCAAAGATATAAAAACAATCAGTTATTAGAGGAAAAAAAAAACAAAAAAAAAACAAAAAACAATATATATATATATTAACCTCAAACAAAATTTTAGCTTGAATTGAATTATTTAAAGTTGTGTGGAGGATACGATTGAGACGAGTTTTATATTTACTGCGAACGCGTTGTTCATTCAACATCAGCCTGGTTTTTCCTTCACTTTCATCAATTGGTAAAGTTTAGTTCCCGTCACTGTCGCCATTGGCTTGCTTGGTTTGGAAGTTGTGGAGCTGCACATCAATGGATTTGCTCTTCAGTGTTTGGACTTTCAGCAGTGAAAATTAACTGAACTGAACTTCAACTGACACAGTTTCAGTTTACTAGAACATCTATGTTAAGCTGCTTTGACACAATTTACTCTGTAAAATCGCCATAGAAATAAAAATGAATTGAATTGAACCACTTGAGCCAAAAATTTGACTATATTTGCATGTTTGCATTGATTTTGTATGTAATCTACAGGCATGAGTATTGAATTTAGCTTTTGGTGTGAACCCAGAATGACGTTTGTATTTGAAAACATTATTGGTTGAGTTTAGGGAAGGTTTTAGGTCAATGTCTGCTAGGTTATCTGTTCAACAAGCTCTGCCTTTGTGTACAAAATGGGATGTGTATTTTAAAAAGTACAACAAAAAATACCCTAATTAATGCATTTCAAAGTAGCAAAAATGTAGAAAGTGCCCTTTAGAGGATTTGCTATCAGAAACGTGCACCAAAATGTACCTTGAGCAACATATTCAAAAATAAAAATAGCCCGAGAAACGTATTTTCAGTGAGCCTGGGTTGAAAATTCTCCCTTTGTTGTTCATCAGAAAAATAATGAATGGCAAATATACTGCTTTTAGAAGAGTAAATAATGAAGGAATGTTCATTTCTAGTGAGCTCTTCCTTTAAAACATGTACATAATTTCCCTTCAATCCTCTGAAAAGCTGTGCTAAAAACCTTACGTGGATTACCCATATCAGTAAATCTGCTTTGCATGCACAACGGGGGCGGCCGAGTGGAAATGAAGCCTCTCTGCTCGAGATGGAGTCTACTGACAGAATCTGCATCCGAGCCCGCCGATTAATCCCAGACTTCCCACCCGATCCTCCCGTCATTTACAATGTCACAGAATCCATAATCAAGATTTAACAGGAGTCAGCGCTCGGATCAGCGAGCAGAGAGAGAGAGAGAGCGAGAGATGGAGATATTCGCAAGGAAACAGCAGGTCAGTCTGATATTCACGGACAGAGAATGTCACAATTTCAGCCCAATTACTGCAGAGATAGCAAACTGCATATGCAGAAGCACTCCTAAAATCAAATTCAAGTTGTTTTGGTTGTTGGTATGAGTATGTTAGTTTTAAGGTCATCTTTAAGCTATAAAGTAGTCAATATCTGAAGTGGATCAAATACATTCTCCAAAGTTGTCATAAAACTATTCAACGACATCCATTCTTGTCTTAGAAACATTATTGAAAAACATTTTTTGATCCACTTCAAATAATGACTAATGTAGTGTGCTTCAAAACAATCACAAATCACAATTGACATACAGAAATAAGAAATAACGACCCAGTAAGCATAAGAGACTTATTTTAAAAAAATATGAAACAAGTATTACAGAATTTTTACCACACCAATTCAAATGGCAAGCAGATTAAAGAGTTTTACAGTCAGTTGTATAAACATTTCAGTTGGTTTATCATGCAAAACCACATTATGACATTCAAAACACTATCATACACCCGGCGCAATAAGGCGCAAAACATGTATGGCGTGATTTGTTGCTATTTTCAGATCAGCGCAACCCTAATTTTAACGTTTTGCACCACGTTGTTTAAATGGCATATCCATTTGTGCCACTTTGTGGACTCATGGGTGTGCTGGTCTGAAAAGGAGATGTGTTTAGGCACATTGTTTGAGTGTTGCTATTTTGAGGAACTGAAACTATGCAGGTCCAAATGCTTACACATTGCTTAATATACACAGGATGTACAGCAATACACAAATATCTTTACATATTAAAAAAATTAAAGGATTTCAATGTTACAAAAATTATTATATTCTACATAAATATAAAAACCACTACCTCCATGCCTTCTTCATCCTGGGGAGCTTTTTTTCAGTTTATTCATGACAATTTGCATTAGTTTAATATTATTACTATCATTAGTATTATTTATTATATGCATATTTATATTTGTTTTAATAAAAAAACAAGTTTAGATTTGCCTACCTTTTGGGTTTTGGAGACGTATACATCCCTATATGGAGCATAAGAATAGGATGTGTGTAAAAAACTTTTAGGACCACACATCTTATTATTGTTCATTTATTTGTTTGCTGGAAATTAGAACTGAATTTAGAAATAGCTTTGAAACAAATCTTAGCTAACAAACGAAATGAAATATGTAGGCTAATGAATGTCTTGTGTATACAACACCGTTTCCATATCTACGAAAGTAAAGGAGTAAAAAGTGTAAAATAAAGAGAAAGTAAAGAGGCTGAATGGAGGGGCCTTGTTCTTTATTCTCACTGCAAATGATCTGTTTAACTGTTTTCTCGCTAGTGAAGCATTCAGTTTTTCCACTGACAAAGTCCACCCTGTAAATATCAAATGCGCCATGGCGTGACGCAACTGACTCTTAAAGGGAATTAGAGATGATTGGTTTAATGCATGTTAGGCTCAAAACACACCCATAACTCATTAAGAGAATAAGCACAACCCTGTTAGACCATGCGCAAACCTTATTTTTTCCATCCTTAAAATAGCAAAAGTGGATTCGAACACGTCCTTAATGCTTTTGCTCCATGCACGTTGCGCCTAGATTGTTAAAATAGAGCCCTAAAAAGTAGTACAGACAACATTAGGCTTATTTTATAGTATATTTTGTCATTTTTTGGAGATTTTCAGGTGTACTATTCTTCAAAAATTCTTAACACATGCTCATTGGAAATATTAACGCTACATGTATGTGATGTGCTCGGGGTTGATTCCAGTGAAGCACAGTTCCACAAAAGAGATAAAAACTATGTAAATGCACATGGCTGCAGTGCACTTTTCTCTTATGTTGGTTCACGCCAAAGTCACTTACTCTAGTTTACTCATGGAATGTTTTTCACCTCAAACTATCATGTTCAAGTTGAGTTGAATTGTTCAGACTTGTGGAAGATGACTACTGTAGTGTGCTACAAAACAAAGGCTCAGATTTAGAACATATTAGCATTCAAAATTGCCTCTCACTTCCACCATTTTTGATTAACAGTTTTTTAGGACATCACAATGCAATTCAGTGTCTCGTCAGATCTTCTGACCAATCAAATGCTCTCTAATATCTGAATGTGTTCCACCCTCTACAAGTTATGGCTGAAATCTGTCACTTAATAACCCTCAGGGCTCAAAGACCACGTATACGCATTTTGAGGGGTCTTCTGCTGATAACGCTTCTGCTGATAAGAGCTTAAATGACACTTTCAGTTTTGATTGTACAGGTAAGAGCAAAACATCAATTGAATCTGTTAGTTGTCTACTTTTTTTGTGTGTACTGTATACTCACAATAACAACAAAAGTGTGTGCAAAATAAGGATAATAAACAATGTAGACATTCTTCCTTTTCTCTCTGCGTGAACTGTTTTTAGAAACGCGTCACTAAAATGCACTGTAACTCCGCGAAAACAAAACACACAGACATGTAACATATCTACAGAAAGCTTGAAGTGTCCACTTTTAAATGCAGCGAGTGCATGTTGAAAACAAACATTGTTTGATAAAGTAATCAGTATGAAACCAACACTATGTCTAGATTCTCAGTCTGAGCTCATTATTTTTAATGCGGCCACTCCCACGAGGCTTTGTTATTACAATCGTCCACGTGAGACACAGGCTCCATGTAAGATGTGATCAGAAAAAACTGCGGAATTTCTACAAATACATGAGAGATGCACATGAGAGTATGTACAGTTATTAAGCGTTTATACTGAGGGTTTGTCTATAATTATACATATATCAGACTCATTTGAATTCTACACTGGATTCAAGAGGAAAGTGTCTATACAGACCCAACACTGACTTGTCATGACTTACTATAATGTGTCAGATGCGTTCTAGCTCAACAACTCTATCTGACAGAGCTGTAATAAAACAAAACACCATTGGGTACTTTCAAAAAGGGGAGGGGCTACTCTATATGCTCCCCACTGTCTTTTTGTTGAACATTGAACAAAATTCAATGCATTTCAGAACATTAATGGCTAAATTAAGTTTTTTTATTCTGACATACTTAACTGTAATCTGTAATCTGTTGATGAGAATTTAAAGTAATTAGGATAATGAGGTCATTTCCGAAATCACCTTGACCAGATATCCCCATACACCCTGCAAAGTTTATAGAACTACAATGAAATGAATCCCCTAATAGAAACGGCTCTCATTCACTTATTAGATCTATAAGAAATCAGTTGAGTAAAGAAGGTGTAGACTAGGACTTTGCCGTCTGAACCAGTCAAAATCATGTTAAACCTTTTCTCAGAAGAATCTGAAGAGTTCTGAAGGTATTTCAGGGTGGTAGAATCATACTATTGTCATCTAATCTGACGACTTTGCTGGAGTGAGAGCGAACAGCATGAGCAGTGTTAAATCCAGCTTAAATTAAGATTTATCACATGGGATTGCTCTCAAAACCTTTGGCCTGCTGCAAAAATGACAAAAAAAGGCAAAAAAAAAAAAAAAGAAGTATCCTTGGTGAATTATATTACATATTTATACATATTGATGGTAAACTAATGTAACAATTGCACTAATGAAACATAAAACATATCACCAAGTGTAAACAAAGAATAAATAATTTGGTATACACACTGTAAAATGTGATTAGTTACTTTACTTTTGAAAGTTTTGGAACTGTTTTTTATCTTATTATTTTTTTATCTAAATATTTGTATATTTATGCACATAGTTAATTTACTTATTTTTAAAGCAACATAATTTTTAAAAGTAAAACCAACCAATCACTTTAAAAGCAATGGCTTTACTCATTTTCTAAGCCCACTAATCAGTTTTTTAGACTGTAACTACATTGTTATCCCCCTAAACAACTAATAAGTGAATTTAATAACTGATATTTACCTCTTACACACAAAAAAGATATACACACAAACACACACACGCACACACAAAATGACAGACACATGACAAAATGACAAAAAACACACACACACACACACACACACGCACGCACACGCACACACACACACACACACACACACACACCACACCACACACCACCAACACCACACACAACACACCACACACACATATATATGTCGGAAGTAGTTTCTCTTACAAAAGTGTTTTTAGACTTTTTTATTTATACAGACGATTATGCCGTTGAAAAGCAATTTCACACTCCCAGTAGTGCGATATGGCTGTATATCATCACTGGTGGGACACTAAGGCACTCGGCGTGCAGCCTCGAGCCAACTCACGCCTCCCACCGGTGACGATATACAACTATATTGCTCTGCGACTCGTGTGGTACTGCTCATATATATATATATATATATATATATATATATATATTTTTTTTTTTTTTTTTTTTTTTTCCCCTAATTTCTGTTTAAGAGAGAAGATTTTTTAACACATTTCTTAACATAATAATTTTAATAACTCATTTCTAATAACTGATTTATTTATCTTTGCTATGATGAAAGTAAATAATATTTCACTAGATATTTTTCAAGACACTTTTATACAGCTTAAAGTGACATTTAAAGGCTTAATTGGGTTAATTTGGTTAACTAGGCAGGTTAGGGTAATTAGGCAAGTTATTCTTTAACGTTGGTTTGTTCTGTGGACAGTCGAAAAAAAAATAGCTTAAAGAGGCTACTATATATATATATACTAACTATTATTACAGCCATGATTTTCCACGTTAACATAAATTTGTTTATAGTTTTTCAGTATAAGTGTGATCCCTCAGTTCAGATAATATTTGAAAACACCATGAAGTCTGCTTGAAATAAAAACTTTGCTTCATCAACAACAAAACCAACACAGTGTTTTCTCCTCACTGGAGAAATTGTTGCCTCCCAGTAATCCAACTATTGTGGTAACATACTTTACCCAGAAACATCTACAGTTAGTATGCATGACAGCCATCAACCATCAGAAGTATAGAACACATCATGAAGTGCATCTGTCCTCAATGTAGAGCGCCGAGGCTGATCACAGAAACGCTGTTTTACAAGGGACACATCTTGTCTCAACAACTTTGCCTGACCTTGTGCGAGTCTGAATAACACTGTAAAATTGATTCAGCTCGCCGCAATAAAAGAGCCCTCGAATTATCTGCATTCTACCTCTAATTAATATAAGCAGTGGCGGGCAGGCCATTATTTACGACTGAAGCTGTATGGGGTGCCCAACGCAATAATAATCTGCTCTATATTTTTATTGATGTGTTGATGAATGGCTTTATTTCACACAAAACAGCCATGGAATGTCGAAGCGTACAGATCACACAAGCGCTGATTACGGCGAGCGAGCGTCCCCTGCTTGTCCTGAGCTCTGTTTCTTTTCTGTGTGTGTGTGTGTTTGTATCAGCATTAGCACTGATTACACTGCTATGGTCAGTTGATGAAGTACTGCAGTCACACACACACAATTGCTTACACTGCACTCGTGCCAAATGTCCTGGAATTGCTTTTTAGGTTCACATGTGCGCAGTTTATAATCACTGAAAATTTCACTTGCTCTTCATGTAGGTTTTATTTCAAGAAGTCACAATCACAGGAGATAGAATTTCTAGATATAAAAATGACAACATATCACCATACCGTTATTGGTACAGTATTAAATGAATACAGACTGTAGATGAGAACATTTTACTCATATTAAGTTCAGACTTTAGTATCTTGCCAAATCTGAGCACAATTTGAGAAAATGTTGATGGAGGTATGTGTAAAAAGCCGCAAATGGTCCTCAGCATGTTCATAAGAGTCTGGAGAGCATGTTTCTTGATGCATAATTATGTGTATCATACACTGAGAATCAGTGAATATAATGCTGATTGAGATTGTGTAATCTTACTTTATATAGGTTGCAGGATCCAGGATAACCACACAAACAATACAACATGCGTCGTTCCTGTCCATTCCTCTGTACATGTACAATCACCGGCCACTTTATTAAGTACACCTGTCCAACTGTGTTGACGCAAATTTCTAATCAGCCAATCTTATGGCAGTAACTCAGTGTATTTAGGCATGTAGACATGGTCAAGACAATCTGCTGCTGTTCTAATCAAGCATCAGAATTGGGAAGAAAGGTGATTAAGGTGACTTTGAACGTGGCATTGTTGGTTTCTGAAACTTTCAGAAACTGCTGATCCACTAAAAATCTATCTGAAAATTTGACCATAGAAGATTGAAAAAACGTTGTCTGGTCTGATGAGTCTCAATTTCTGCTGTGACATTTGGATGGTAGGGTCAGTATTTGGCGTCAACAACATGAAAGCATGAATCCACCCTGCCTTGTATCAAAAGTTCAGGCATGTGGTGCTGGTGTAATGGTGTGGGGGATCTTTTCTTGGCACACTTCGGGCTCATTAGTACCAATTGAGCATCATGTCAATGCTACAGCCTACCTGAGTATTGTTGCTGACCATGTACATCCCACAGTGTACCTATCTTCTGATGGCTACTTCCAGCAGGATAACACACCATGTCATAAAGCGTGAATTATCTCAGACTGGTTTCTTGAACATGACAATGAGTTCACTGTACTCAAATGGCCTCCACAGTCACCAGCCCTCAATCCAATAGAGCACCTTTGGGATGTGGTGAAACAGAGATTCGCATCACAGATATGCAGCCGACAAATCTGCAGCAACTGCATGATTCTATCATGTCAATATATGTCAATAATCTCAGAAGAATATTTCCAGTACCTCGTTGAATGGCAATATACTGGAATGGCAAATCATTCGAATGGCTTATTAGATCTGGTCTCAATTCAATGCACAGGAAAAAAAAAACTATTTAGGTATTAAATGGGTCCCTTTGAAGTTTGGGCACAATGTGATTTATTATACCATGTTGTAAATGTCTTTTTTGGACTAGAAGCAAAAACACATAATTGTGTGTGTCTCATTAAATACATATAACACAGCTACTGGTATAAGCCTCCTTTCCAAATGAGGGTGGAGCCTTTACATTTCATGCATAATTTAACCCAGCAACCAATCATCTGCATCCATTTTAAAGTCTTGCTAGTTTAAACTCGTGAATTATGGTTTCCTGAGAGAGCACAAAAGTGTACACAGAAACTTGAGTAAACAGAGTGAGCATTTCAACTAAGCTGTCTATTACATCCACAATCAAATATACACAAAGTCCAACATGTGCAAAAATGCTACAATGTTGTCTGTGAATGTCAACAGTTGGCGACAAAATTATGTATTATTAGATCTGCTAAAGAGTGACAACACACTACTAACTCAACCCCCCTCTGGACAGGTGTTTAAATTTATATGAAGCACTTTCTTCATTCATTTATTTTCCTATGGCTTAGTCTCTTATTTATCAGTGGTTGCCACAGGGGAATAAAGCGCCAGCTATTTCGGCACATGTTTTATGCAGTGGATGCTCTTCCAGCCACAACCCAGTACTGGGAAACAGCCATACACTCTCCCATTCACACACATTCATACACTATGGCCAATTTTAATTAAGCCAATTCACTTATAGCACATCTTTGGACTGTGGGGGAAACTGGAGCACCCAGAGGAAACCCACGTGGAGAGCATGCAAACACCACACAGAAATGCCACCTGACCCAGCCGACTCAAACCAGCGACCTTCTTGCTGTGAGGCAACAGTGCTAACCACTGAGCCACCGTGCTGGCCATATGATATTAAAGCTCATTAAGAAAAAAATGTGTTAAATGCTTAGTGAGACCCCTTAAAATTTTTCTTTCCTAAATAACTCAAAAGTTTGCGTGGGTTTCCTCCGGGTGCTCCGGTTTCCCCACAAGTCCAAAGACATGCTGTACAGGTGAATTGGGTAGGCTAAATTGTCCGTAGTGTATGAGTGTGAATGAGTGTGCATGGTTTCTCAGAGATGGGTTGCGGCTGGAAGGGCATCCGCTACGTAAAAACATGCGCTGGATAAGTTGGCGGTTCATTCCGCTGTGGCGACCCTGGAATAATAAAGGGACTAAGCCAAAAAGAAAATGAATGAATGACCTTATTAGAAAATTGCATGGAGGCCACTTTGGGTTTTTTCTCAGGCAAACATCTGGATTTCAAAGAAGTGTCCATCTGCTCTGCATTCAACGTCTATGAAAAAACAGTTCAGACAGAGCACTCATTTATTTTTTTTTAATACAAAATCATTTATTCACAAAACGATGCATGAAAAGACAGGCAGATGTTACACCACCAAATGTCAACGTGTCTTTCAATAAAATCCAGTGTGCTCATTACAAAATTTAGAGATAGGCGACATTAGTCCATTTCTTAGGAGTAAATCTAAGGAGATTTCAACTTCTAAGGAAGATCCTCCATTCAATCTCCTCACTCTGAGAAACAATCGAGATATTAAAGAGATCTCCTTTGTGATTTTCCCTTCCTATAAGCACATTGAAGTCTTGGCAGCGAATTTGACTCTCCGTGCGCTTTCATGAAACATCTAAAGCCCAGGATTTGACTTATCTTTCATAATTAGGAGGAAGTGCAGCTAAACGCCGTCCTGCGTTAGATAATTGTGGTCCATCCTTCCTAATTTTCCGAAAGCGGGAACAGAAAAAAAAAGAAAAACTGTATTTGTCTGGTTATTAATTCAGCTCACAAATCCTTGATTATTTTCCAATCCTTCTCTCTGATAGGAGCCATCTCTGTTTGCCTGCGTCTCTCTTTCGACCGGCCGGTCTGCCTTCTCAATCGCCTGTTTTGTTTCCGCCTTTAATGAACAGTTGGATTTTTATTTCTCTACAAGTGCTGGATTTGTCTTATCAACCTCGTTCCCTTTGAGGGTTGCCAATTGGTTTTATCCACGGATGTATCATTTCCTAGGCTTCCTCTTTTTTCCCCGCACAAAGAGAAAGAACCACTTCGTCAACAAGCCTCTACGGAGAGGCAGATTAAGAACCTCAACATCACCTAGCTTCCAGCGCCGCTCCCAACTGGTTTGTGTAAAACTCAATTAAACTGGTCCCCGCTGAATTCCACATTACAGTACATTAAACAGAAACTCTTCAAGCGTGATGACAAAGGCTCGGTACAGGAGCGCTCTCTCCCTCACTCTTAAGGGTTTTGGCCTGTCTGCTGCTGCTGCTGCTGCAAAGGAGCTCAAAGACAAAGTGGGAAAACAAACTTTGTGCTTTATTTATCTGTGAAGTAGCGATGGCGGACGCTGGCCTTGATTGCGTTGTGTAAACAGCTTTAAATGGCTAATGTTCGCTAATAGGAGTCCTCTGACGATTAGAAGCAAATGATCAAATGCTTGTTTAGCTTTAATCTGGAGGAAGGGAATAATAATAGCAGCCTATGGATTTACAGTAAGTCAATAAAAACAATGCTGAGCAAAAGGACTGGCGGCAGATAAAATGATGTTTCTGTTATATTAAAGGAACACAATAATCGAAAGTAGCATACAGTAGTTACTGTAGTTCCTAGCCATGTCAGCCTTGAAAAATAGCTACACAAAGTAACTACAGATGAATTCTGAAAATGTACCTCTATATACATTTCTGGAGAGCACAAAATATGTCCTGTGTATGATTTTTGAGATCTCAATTTCTCTGACGAGTGCCATTTGTGCCTTCTCTTCTCTCATAAATTCATCGGAGACCGCGGTGTATGCTTTTTGAGATATCAAATTTCTCTCACAAGTGTCATTCGTGCCTGCTCTTCTCGCATACATCCACCGGAGGTCGCTGTTGACTGACTGACCGACTGATCAACTGACCCACCCTCCCCCTTCCCTAATCCAACCAATAGTGTTTTCAAAAGCACCGATTGACCAGCGCTCACCCACTTTTTCAGATTTTACCACATTGTCACCCTGTTGTTTACTTGTTTATTTTATTTTTTGGCTTCTGTTTCAGTCTTACCTGCTTTCTGGAACAGTTCTTCGCGGGACTCGAACCCTGTCATCGTGGTCAACAGCACTCTACTTCTCAAGTTCGCCAACGTACATGGTGAGCTAACTGAACAAACTGGTAACAATGGGAAAGTCGTCCATATGGAGGTAAGCGGTCTGTTGGTAAGCACAAAAAAGGAATGGCATCATACCGCCCCGTAGCGTTCATTTTAAAGACGAAATGTAGCAATCAGTACTTCGTGCTACATAATTTGGGATCTCCAGAAACGTATATGGGGCTAAGTTTTTAGAATGAGTCAAGCTTTAAATAGGATATTGGTCATTTTTGAGGGAGATGCTAATGGTCTAATCCAATTCAATAAACTATGCTAAGCTAAGCTAAAAGTGCTCCCCCAGACATGGGCTGAATGAATTAAATACTGGTAAAACTCAATTGCAAAATGATATAAAGACGTATAAAGTGTGTGTGTGTGTGTGTGGTGTGTGGTGTGTTGTGTGTGTGTGTGTGTGTGTGTGTGTGTGTGTGTGTGTCTAGTATTATATAGACTGTAGAAATCAAAATCATGAAAAAGATATATTTTTTCTTTAATTTTTTTCTTTTCTTTATATAGTTTTGATTATCTATAAACCAATCAATACACATCTTTAAAATTGCATTTAATTAATTAGATAAACAAATTTGTGAAAAACATTTAAAAAATACAAATTAATAAGCAAGGTGAAACAGCAAGAAATATAAAATGTTTAAGTAATTGTTGAGTGAGATGCTAACAGTCTAATCCAATTCAATGCTAAGCTAATGCTAAAAGTGCTGCCACCAGACATGGAGATCAGCTGAATGGATTCAAAACTAGTAAAAACTCATTTGCAAAATGATTATAGGGATGTAAACATTGCTTGTGTGCGCTTGTGCTGTATTAGTTCAAATAAACTATATCACATTGTAGTATGATATAGTTTGTAGCAATCATAAAATCCTGAAAAAGTTTAAGAATGAGTAGGAAACTGAAAAAAAAAATGCAATTTTAAAACATATATATTTTTTCTTTAATTTATTTAGTTTTTCTTTCATTTCTTTCATTTTGATTCTCTATAAACCAATCGATACATCTTTTAAAATGCATTTAATTAATTAATTAGATAAACAAACAAATATGTGAAAATCATTATAAAATACAAATTAATAAGCAAAGTGAAACGGCAGGATATATCTTAAAATGATTAAGTAATAGCTGACAGTAGTTACTGTCACATCTGCTTAATATCATTTATCTTTTCTGTATTTTTAATAAAACACACATTTAGAAAAGATGCCAATTTAATTTAGAGCTCATTAGTTTTGGTCTTAGATGGTGCACCAGTAACCAGTTATTTTTTCTGAGTTTCCTCGAATGATCTCAACAGAAAACTCAGTGAAACAGTGGAAATCATGAGTCTTAAAATTCCTCTTAAACTCAAAAGAAAATCCATTCATTCATTTTTTGGCTTAGTTGCTTATAACGGGTCGCTACAGCAGAATGAACTGCCAACTATTCCAGCATATTCAGCGGATGCCTTTCCAGCCACAACCCAGTACTGGGAAACAAACAAACAAACAAACAAACAAACTCAAACACACACACACACAGGCCATTTTTGTTTACCCAATTCACCTTTAGCGCATGTCTTTGGACTGTAGGGGAAACTGGAGCACCCGGAGGAAACCCACGCTAACACAAGGAGAACATGCAAACTCCACAGAGGAATGAAAACTGGCCAAATCAGGATTCAAACCAGCAGCCTTCTTGCTGTGAGGCGAGAGTGCTAACCACTGAGTCACCGTGCTACCCCTCCTCAAAAGAAAAGGAAAATCCTATTCATATCTCAACTGTTTCTGCAATGAGACCAAATTGAGATGTTTGCATTAACTACTTCTTCACAAAAGGACACTTCAGAGAAAGGCCAACAAAAAGCATACAGTTAAACGAAAAACATCTGAATAACATCATCTCTAAGGGATGGCATGACGAGACACATTCAGGTCATTATTTTGGAGCAGTGCATCTCATTCTTATCAGTTTGTGTGTCCTTTCCTCCCATCTGCCCTGGAATCTGCGCTGAAGCCTCTGTACTGCAGCAGTGGGCCTTTTATGACTGCCCATAATATCAAAAAAACTCACACACACACACTGATGTGGCCCGGCTGTAAACAAACGTCACTCCTTCATGTGTTCTGCTCTTCCACTCCAATGCAGCCCAAAACAGGTCAGCAGATTCACATAAGCATTCCAAACACCGCCTGGGTGAAGGTCAGACCACCACACACACGCTTGCACACACACTGCAGGTTTATGCTATGAATAAACAAGCTATATATTTATTATTATTTATTCATTCATTTTCTTTTCAGTTTCCCTTTATTAATCTGTGGTCGCCACAGTGGGATGAACCGCCAACTTTTCCAGCATATGTTTTACGCATCGGATGCCCTCCCAGTTGAAACCCATCACTGGGAAACACCCATACACTCTCATTTACACACATACACTGTGACAATTTTAGCTTTCCCAATTTACCTATAGCGCATGTCTTTGTATTGTGGGGAAAACTTCACACAGAAATACCAACTGACCCAGCTGATGCTCGGCTTCTTGCTTTGGGGCAACAGCGCTACTCACTGCGCCACCGCACCACCCTATTTATTATCATTATTATTATTATTATTAATTAATAATTAGTATTTTACCGACTGATATAGAAGTCAACTTGGGCTTTATAGAGTGTATAAATAATCTATATTAATATTATTATAAAATTTCATAAATCATTTTAACCAATATAAATCAATATATTAATAAATTAATTAAAATAAATAAATAAAATTAATTCATTAAATTAAATAAATAAATAAATAAATAAATAAAAATTGATTAATTAATAAAAATAAATACATTAAATAAATAGATAAAATACAAATAATAAATAAATCAAAATAAATAAATAAATAAATAATTAATTAAGTAAATAAATTAATTAATAAATACATAAACAAAGAAATTATTAATTAAATAATTTAATAAATAATTAAATAATAAAAATATATATTTTAATATAATTGAGAATTATTAAAAAATAATAAATATGTATAGATAATAAATATTTTACATATTAATTATAAATGATATTTATTTACAAATGCATACTTATGTAAGCAAGCAAGCAAACAAATAAACAAGCACATATTTTATATTTATTTATGTTATTATACAGTTGAAGTCAGAATCTTTTATAAATATTTCCCAAATGACGTTTAACAGCGCAAGGAAATTTTCACAACATGTCTGATAATTAAAAAAAAAACATTTTAAGGTCAAAATGATTAGCCCATTTAAGCTATTTATTTTTCTACAGAACAAACCATCATTATACAATAACTTGCCTAATTACCCTAACCTGCCTAGTTAACCTAATTAACCTAGTTAAGCCTTTAAATGTCACCTTAAGCTGTATAGAAGTGTCTTGAAAAATATCTAGTCAAATATTATTTACTGTCATTATGTCAAAGATAAAATAAATCAGTTATTAGAAATGAGTTATTAAAACTATTATGAATAGAAATGTGTTGAGAAAATCTTCTCTCCGTTAAACAGAAATTAGGGAAAAAATAAACAGGGGGCTAATAATTCTGACTTCAACTGTACATATTAGTAACAAATGTGATAATTCTGAACCAATCAGGATCAGAATCTTTATTGTCATTGTACAAAATACAACGAAATTTACGTTTGCCCTTCTCTTCACTGCTGTCCTATTTATCTAAAACAACAACAATAAAAAGAGATAAAATGGCAACAATATTATTCATAATGGAGTAACAATACAATACTAAAAGTGCGTATGATGTGCGTATAAAGTGGCAAGTGCATTTTCTAGCAGCTTTTTAAATTTAAATGTGAATAAAATGTGGGCCAGAAAGGCAAATAATTTAATTTCCAAGTGTATAAAGTATAAAGTGACTACATTAGATGCGTATTTATTATATATTACTGCCACATTCTAACTATATAGTTATGGGTAAATCGAAATTTTTTTTTAATTTCAATAAAATCTGAATCATAAAAAGTTTACTTATTTTTAAAAACACACAATTCTGAAAAAACAAATGAGCAAACAAATAAACGGAGGATTATTTCTATGATAACACTGCAAATTAGTAAGCACTGACTACCGGCCGAACGTTACCTATTGGATATTCATCAGCCGGGTTTATAACGTATGTCCCTCTCTGCACTTTCCGGATGCGATTGTGGATTGAGGGGAATTGCAGTGGGTTCAGGGGAAAGTTTGAAGGGGTCTGGAGAGGAAAAAGAGATGTGATGTAATTATCCGTCTCTGGCACCGAGGCACAACTCAACTCAGAAGGGATTCGGAGCAGAAAATCGCTGAAATCTGTTTACCAGTGAGCAGAATTCGCCTCCTTCACGAGCATTTTGTGAGGACTCTGCCTATCTGAATAATTCATGCAGAAGAGCCATCGGCGAAGCGGAGACTTCACAGGTAGAGCAATTCACTGGATAATCTGAGAGACTGGAGCTCAGACGCAGTCCAGCAGTAAAGCACCCAGAGCAAACACGTCAAACACTCAATTCAATTATTTCCTAGAAAACACTCGTTCGCTCCATGCATTTACAGGACCTTTAGTCAAGATGGGGAAATCTCCTCTAGCTCACAGTTTAAGGTGCATTATCATTGCTTTTGCTAATTAAAAAAAGTTCTACTCCACAAAATGAGGGGCATTTTTGAGATTTGTATTTTAAAAAAAAGTAAAGTCATCAGCCACACAGAAAAGGCTAATTCTATTGTACATGCAGGTCACTTTTTTGCATCTTGCCATTCCACTTACAGTACTAATAATATAAATGATTAAGAATACTTTTCAAGGGCTTAAGGGTTTTTACAAAGTGAAAATACATTATCTATTATATGTGATATGGATATGGAATTTCCCCTTGTTTAACCTTTAGATTAATCTTTTGCAAATACTGAAATGATCATTATATATTTTATGTAATGGCAAAACTTTTGTCACTTTTAAAACAACTTTTTTTATATACAGTTGAAGTCAGAATTATTAGCCCCCTTTGAATTTTTTTTTGTATATTTCCCAAATTATGTTTAACAGCAAGGAAATTTTCACAGTATGCCTGATAATATTTTTTTTTCTTCTGAAAAAAAGTCTTATTTGTTTTATTTCGGCAAAAATAAAAGCAGTTTTACATTTTTTAAACACCATTTTAAGGACAAAATTATTAGCCCCTCTAAGCTATATATATTTTCCGATTGTCTACAGAAAAAACCATCGCTTTACAATAACTTGCCTAATTACCCTAACCTGCCTAGTAAACCTAATTAACCTAGTTAAGCCTTTAAATGCCACTTTATGCTGT
The DNA here is from genome assembly GCF_903798145.1 of Danio aesculapii. NCBI lineage: Eukaryota > Metazoa > Chordata > Actinopteri > Cypriniformes > Danionidae > Danio > Danio aesculapii. Next base: position 12,775,381 of record NC_079450.1, on the reverse strand, counting down.
ATAGAAGTGTCTTGAAAAATACCTAGTCAAAGATTACTTACTGTCATCATGGCAAAGATAAAATAAATCAGTTATTAGAAATGAGTTATTAATACTATTATGTTTAGAAATGTGTTGGGGAAAAATTATATATACATATATACATATACATATATAATATATACATATACATATATATATATTATATCACATATATATATATATATATATATATATACACATATATATATATTATATATATATATATATATATATATATATATATATATACATATATAATATATATATATATATATATATACATATATTAATATATATATATATACATATATATATATATATATAATATATATACATATAATACATATATATATAATATATATATATATATATATATATATATATATATATATATATAATATATTATAATATATATATTATATATATTACACACCACCATTTAAAACATTAGGGTTAATAAAAGTTTCTTTAAAAGTATTAATATTTTAATTCAGCAACAATGATCAAAAGTGCCAGTGAACATGTTTTTCCCCCTTTATTTATCCAGGAGATCACATTGACAAAAAAAAAAATACCACAAAATTACAAAATCGTTATTCATAAAAAAAAGATTAAAATGATAACAGGTGTCATTTAAGACATTATACAGAAGATGTGCAAAGGTACTCAGAGTCGGAAGTCAAGATTAGGCCTAATCACAATTCTATTTTTGTACCTCTACCCCTTCCCCCTGGCCCTTGAAACAGAGTGTGAAGGGGAAGGGCTTCAAAATGTAACCCTAAGAAATGGGACAGCACTACAAAACCTGCACACTTCATTATATGTCATCACGATCTCTTGCTTTATATGAGATCAGACGATGGCGACTGCTGTAGTCGTTCCAGTCGCATTATTTTTTGGTATTTATCTTCAGGAAATCACTGAAGCTAGCAATATCATGTTATCCTAACGATATAATGTGGCAATAAGATGGTAACTGTACTGTGCATTTACACAGGGTCCATTTTCATTATGTAAACACACAAAATCAACAATAACTTTATAGCAGACACTGTAAAAAGCTCATTCCCAGGGATTAGACTTTTCTGACAGGGGATTTGAGTGTCAGATGTAAAAGTATGTTGAGGGACTGCTATAAAGGAGTTATTATATACATAGCAAAATTTAGTGGTTTTTATTTTAGCATTTTTTTTAAAACATTTCGGTAAAAAAATGAACGCGGTTATAAATGTGTTAAAACATGTGCTTTTTTGTTGTGAAAACTTGTAATAATGACAAAAAAATACTTCATTGTGCATCTCCTGACTTCCGTGTGCAGCCATGCACTCCCTGGTTTCGAGTGTGGTCCTGAAAATCTCAGTTTCAAGGGCTATCTAGCTCTTCCCCTTAGCCCTATGCTTCAAGCTAAAGAGAATTGGGACACCCCTACCCCTTCACGTGAACGCGCAAAACGAGGGTTAGGGGTAAGGGGTAGAATTGTGATTGGGCCTAAGCCGATTTTGCCTTGCCTCCATAGCCTTATGGAGCATAAAAGGAATAAGCACATTTGCCATGTTTTGACAATACAGTTGGGACTGTAAACCGAATACTGGAACCGAATCTAGTGCACTGGTTATTTATGTGAAATGTTAACAAATTAGAAAGATAAGATGGTAGTTTAACTAAGAGAGCCTTTAAAGTAAATAAGTACAAATGTAATTTTCTCCTCTGATATAAAGATAACCAATATAAGGAATCATACAAAATACAGTGATGCGCCAGTTAATCTGCACCTGTGACAAAGTGTATTGCTGCATGATAAACAGAATCTAGTTTTCTGAGTAGAGTAGCAGCTGCATGCATATCTGCATGCATATATACTGTGGATAATCACCATAATCAATTATAAAGAATGTACTCTCTACTAATTTCTTATGGGCCTTATAAGGAAAACTATTTTTTGACAGATATAAGAAACCTAATTTTGGTTTTTTAATAACTTGTCAATGTGTATATCAAAGGCTAATCTCTCATCGATCCAAATAGCTAGATATTTATAAGAGCTAACTCTTTCTATGTTAAGATGCTCATTAATTTTTTTATACATGAATATTTTTAAAAATGTGAATTAAAAATTGCATATATTTTTATTAAATTGCATTTTATATTATGAATATACAGTTGGAAGTCAAAATTATTATTAAATTTAAATTATTTTATATTTTTTTCCCCCAATTTCAGTTTAATGGAGATAATTTTTTGACACATTTCTAAACATAATAGTTTTACTAAGTAATTTTTAATAACTGATTAATTTCATCTTTGCTATGATGACTACATAATATTTGACTAGATATTTTTCAAGATACTGGTATTCAGCTTAAAGTGACATTTAAACACTTAACTAGGTTAATTAGGTTAACTACGCACACACACACATACTCAGCATGTAATTACCCTGCAATAAATGCACTAGCAGCACAGAGCATTCTCTTAAAAGAGCCAACGCATGGACGTTTGCTGCTGCGACGATGATCAATGTTTCTCTCCACCACCCACTGAAAAAACACCACTTGCCTAATTCCTGACATGAAATATTACCCGCACCTCTCCAGAAAGCCTCGCCGTTTGGATGCCGGGACAGATAGCATCCATCCTTTTGCTATAAGAAACAAACAACAAACAAAAAGCTCTTCGACCTTTCACCCAACACGGTACGTACAACAGATAAGTAAGCGCCAATTTCTTTTCTTTTCTGCGCATCTTTTTTTGTGTGTGTATGTGTTGCCTTTGGCCCAAGTTTCACCTTGCTGAGCCCATGCCCTTTATTAAAGGTAGTAATGGCTGCCGAGTCGCCTCCAGCTTTCTCCGATTTGTCAGTCACGAAAGAGGAAGATAAATCTTATTTGGCCAGCTAAGGGCTTCTATCTCTGCCACAGAATGAGAAGCCAGGCCCAAAAAAACACTCGCCGTGTGCGTTTACGCGGCTCTGGCTTTAAGCCTTGTCCTCTCTGATCAAACCAGGATTTATGGAAGCATCATAACTTCCGACAACATCCAGGAGCTTATTAATTTTATATGTTTCTGTCCATTCCCTGATATTCCCAGCCTTGACAGTCACTCAAGATAAGCCAAAAGCTCCTGACAGGATAGAGTGTATATATATTTTTCTCTTTTCTCCTGCTGAATAGGTTGCAGCTGAAACCTTGAGAGGCATCGGCGTGAGTTGATTTGTCGACCATCTTTTTTTTTGTCTTCTCTCTCTCACTGCCATTCCTAACAGTCCTTAAATCAAGCCGAAGACTGGATCGGGTGAAAAGCAGGCAACCTCGCGGCGAACCGGGACCCAGAAATCACCCTCATTTATAATCGCACCATCAAACGTGCACCTCACTGACTGTCAGTTTGAATGCAGTGCTGACAAATGACAAATACACATAAAACACACACGTAAAAGTGCAATTTGCACAAATGGCACAAATGGCACCAAATGGAATTGCAAAAAATAATGGTGGCAGCAAAATTTATGCTCACAGCCGTTTAAATTGCTATGGAAGGAGAAAGCACACATGCTGGCTATGTAGAATTAATTAAACAAACAAATACATGTATAATAATACAATAGATAATCAGTAACTAAACAAGACACAGTTGTGAAACATAATCAGTAACCATGGTAACCACTGTCAATCAGCAACCAAGGTAAAAAGAAACTAAATTGGATCGGGTGAAAAGCAGGCAACCTTGTGGCAAACCGATACCCAGAAATCACACAGTCAAACCCAGCAGCTTACTGACTGTTTGACTCTAGGGCTGCTACAAACATATACAAAAGTGCAATTTGTGAAGTTTCTGCTCAAGTGGCACCAAATGGAATAGCAAAAAATATATATATATTCTATATAACAGTTCTGTCTGGTTCTCGAATCTGATTGGCTGATATCCGTGCAATATTCTGCCAGTAACAGCACTCATACAGCCTCTTCACCTTTCACCCATACAGCAACAAGCAGAGGACCCTCTATAGTTTGACAAATATTGCAGCTGTTGGACAACATAAAATACTTTTGAGCCGTTTTTTGTCGAGAATGTCGTTTAAATTGCAACTATACAGTTTATTTATGAGGACAGTGCCATTAGCCTGCGGCCATTAGCCTGTCATTAAGTAGACCAAAGACAGTTGACGTTGTCCATCCACAAGATAATAAGCCCTTAGAGGAGGAAAAACCCAGCGTATTTTCTAACTACAGCTGATCAAATCATTATAAAACTGGTAAGTGATAGTCTAAGTCAATCTCTCTCTTTTGTATGTTGTAGTGCTGTATTTATACCACATAATTGTAGTGTGTTGAGTGTGAGATGGGACTCGCATATCAGGAATGTGTGTTGTGTTGTAGAAAGAAAGAAGTAATGCATGTGTTTAGCGTTTTTCCTTATCGTAAAAAAAACACAACAGCAATCTGGTAGTGATTGCACTGCTTTTTTTATGGTTAATTATTGTGATATCCCAATTGCAACAGATAAATATTGTAGACTGTAATATTGTAGGGAGATATCTCTGTAGTGTGGTGGCATTTCATGCCGTTTAGCTTTATCATCTTAAAATGTCAGAAAAATCACCTGTTTTGTCATCACTTTAGACATTACGCTAAAGAATCATTCAAATACTAGCTCTAAAGTGACGTTGGTGAATTAGTAATGGCTTCTGCTGACGTCAGCTGAGTATGTGAATGAATGAAGGAAGGATGTTGTTCCTCTTACAAAAGAGTTTTGAGACTCTCAGTGTTTCATTTTCTTGTTTAAACAGATGATTATACCGTCAAACTGTTGAATAAACGTAATATCACATTCATAGTAGTGCAATGTGGCTGTATATGTTATGTGACACAGGTGTGAAACATAATGAGTAACCATAGTAACCAATGAAAATGACAATCAGCAAGTAACAGGAACAAAATCCATTATTTTGATTTATTTGTTGTTAGATTTATACATACATAAATACATCACTAAGGTTAAATAATATTTACTTTACTCTATAAAGGTCTGATAAAATTTATTCTAAATTTCAATTACAAACACTGTCATTTGGAGCAACTTTTTTGACAATTGGTTGACAATTTTGATTTCTTAACTTTAACCCTTCTGAAGTTAAAATATTCACTGTAAAATTGCTAATCACTGAGCCACAGCGTTGCCTACTGTTTCTCTAAAAATATTAAAATAAATAAAGATGTTACTGTATTTTTCCCAGTGATGGGTTGCAGCCGGAAGGGCATCCGCTGTGTAAAACATATGCTAGATAAGTTGGCGGTTCATTCCGCTGTGGCGATCCCAGATTAATAAAGAGACTAAGCCAAAAAGAAAATGAATGAATGTTACTGTATTTTGACAAATTGTCATTTTGTGCTCTAAAAATGACAGCATGTACAATTTTAGATTCAGAAGAAATTCCATTGATGTAACATAAAACTAGATTTTCAAGTGTCATTTTTCAAGTGGTCTCTTAATATTTTTTCCATAGCTCAATGTATAAAATAAAATGTGTGGTTCTAATACATTCCATACATACAAAGTGCTCAGAAAACACACCGTTTGCTCTCAAAGAGAAGCGTTTGACTTACTTTATGTGACGGGTCATGTAAGGTCACTGTGCAGTAGTTTTGTCCAGATTTCTTTTTATGGCTTTTCACATCATGGCAGCATAAGTTCATTTGCCATAAACTTTCATGTGCCTCTATAAATGGTAATGACCTCTGCCATGTAAGGATGATGACAACATTAAGCTTTTTTATGACAATACCCACCGAGACTGGACAGATGGCGCTACCATCACCTCATCACACAACATCTCTATCTCTCTCCTCTCTCTTTTTTTTTTTTTTCTCTGCAGTGCACATGAACAGAAAATGTTTAACCAGAGTAAGTTATGAGGTGGTCAGAAACACTGTTTATGGTTTAAGGCAGAAGTTCCCAAACTGGGGCCCGTGACCCCCAAAATAACAATGCTATTGACTCGCGACCCCTAATATTCTCTGAGGGGGTTATAAATATACAAACCTTGCACACAACGGAGCACACATACCAAAAGGCCCATGTGTATTCATTATATAATTTCAGAGATTGTCACTCGGAGACTATCCTCCACTTTCGGTTGTGGCCTGTATTTATTTTTAATGTAGGTGAGTGCTGTAAAGGTGTCAGAAAGTTTAACCTGATGCCATAAAATTGATGCCTATTGTTGTGTCTTTATTATAACGTAACCACACCAGGAGTCAAACAAAAATCAAAAGGTTTATGGCTTTTAAATTTTTAATATTAACATGTTACTACACAGCCAAATTCTCTGAGTAAAATGTATTCAGTTTGGATAGTATTTGGTCCCTCTCTAAATTGAGTTAAAGTTACTCAAGTTAATGAGACAATGAAAGGATTAATTAAGTGATGATTGAACACTGATGATAAACACCTGCTGTTAAGAAGCAGAAACACAGAAGAGAAACACTTCAGTCACAGCCTTAGATGAAATCAGCTGAAATATAATACATTGAATCTCTCAAAATCTCAGCAGAAGATCATTAAGCACACAATCAACAGCTTTACTTTTTGCCAACCTGTTTGCCCTTATTTATAGAGGGAACAAATACTCACTGAACTGAGTAAATTTTGTTGTGTATTAACTACTATTTTGTTCTTCAGTAGGTTATGGATATAATATGGTCATTATAATAGTTTAATAAAATTAATTTGATTTTTGGAAATCTCCAAGCGACTTATTGTCCCGTGACCCCCTGGGGGGTCCTGCCCACTGGTTTAAGGGATAAATGCGAGAAGGAAAGTCAAACATACTGACACAACTCGACACAAAAATGAACTGAAACTAAATGCAAATTGAATAATTTTGAATAATGTGTCTGACTGAGATATGAATCAGTTCCTTTCAGTGAATCAACTGAATCACCAAACCACAATAAATGACTCATTCATAAAAATCATAAAAA
>NC_079450.1:12730880-12763380 GCF_903798145.1 Danio aesculapii | reverse complement strand
GCCTTCATGTTAGGGAGGCTTTTTCAGTTCACTCATAACAATTTGCATTTGTATAATGTTAATATTATTAGCAGAACTATTTATTATATGCAGATTAATATTTGTTTTAATAAAAACAAGCTTACATTTGTCCACCTGTTGAGTTTTGGAGACGTATACATCACTATATGGGGCAAAAGAATAGGACGTGTGTTTGGATATAACTCGTTTTTTGACCACACTTGTAAGAAATGAGTCTGCCTCGACCCAACTACTTCATTTGACAAGTGTGTTCTATGCTCCTTTCTTAAAGAGCTTAATTATCACAGAGAGGAGAGTTCCTCAAGTGAAGTATTTAAGTATTTAAATAATGTCTTTGGAGTGATAATTCACCTACTGTAGCATGGAAAACGTAGTGAGTCATCAAGAACCATCTATTGATCAAAAGGGAGTCGTATAACCTCTTTATTTTAGAGAGTGAATGCTCTCACTCATAAGTCCATCAAAGATCTGGGAACAGAAGGGCAACAACTTATTGTTATGCCCAATTTACATCCAAGGAGAAACCATGTTGAGTGAGTTTACCAAAAGGTCTGGCATTGTTCTTAATCAGCATTCAAAGAGAATCCTTATTAACATGATCAAATGGGAAGAAACTACACAAAAAAAAAAAATTCAAAGACGATTCCTTGGATTTCCTAAATTTTTTTAAGTTAGGTGGTTGTAAACAATTTGTTTGGGCTAAATTTAACAAACAAATTAAGTTGAATGTTACTACATTTAATTTGTTTGTTTAAATTCAACACAAATAAATAGTTTGCAACAATTTTGCAGACAACTTTTTTTCAGTGTATATAAAATGTCTGAAGGGAGAATCATAAGGGTTCATTCTGACTCCGGTGAACCCAAGGTACTATAATAAAAGTCAGTTTTCTTCAAGACGTCCTCATCTTTTTTTCTTACACACTTTGTCATTATTGTTCATTTATGTTTGTTGAAAATTAGAATTTAGAAATAGTTTTGAAACAAATCTTTGTGCTTAAATTAAATTAAATATGTAGGCTAATGGATGTGTTCAGTGGAGTGCGTGCAACACCGTTTCCTTATCCACGAAAGTAGAGGAGTAAAGTAAAGAGTAAAATTAAAGTAAAGAGAAAGTAAAGAGGCCGAATGGGGGAGGCTCGTTCTTTATCCTCGCGCTGCAGATGGTCTGTTTAACGGTTTTCTCGCTAGTAAAGCGTTCAGTTTTTCCACTTACAAAGTCCATCATGTAAATAGCAAATGTGCCATGGCGTGAAATACCTGACTCTTAGAGGTAACGGGAGACTCTGATTGATTTAATGCAGGTTATGCTCAAAACAAAAGAAGGTATTTTAAGGTAAAAATTGTGTTCTCATTTTATTTTTCAGGTTGGCCTTTAATTTTAAAATTGGCAGGCTTGATGCAAAAATGCAGCGAAAATGAAATGTTAAATCGGAAACTTCATTTCAATTATCAATTTGACATGGACGATGCGTTGTCACAGTGAAAATTAAAATAAATTTCACTTCTTTTTTAATTTTGGCAGATATTTTGCAAACAGTGTTTTATAATGAAATTGTTCATCTGGTTTTCATTTTATTTTTTAATGTTTATTTGATTTATTTAAAATTGGCAGGATTTACCTTCCATTCAAAACACACCCATATCTCACTAAGAGAATAAGCACAACCCTGTTAGACCATGCGCCAGACTGCAAAGTGGATTCGGAAACGTCCATAATGTTTTTGCGCCATGCACTTTGCGCCTAGATCATTAAAATAGAGCCCTATGTGTTTACGACTAATACATACTTTGCTAGTGTTGATATCAGACTAGAGTTCTCTCACAGGATAGGCCTCCATTGTTTTGGGTATTTGTTAAATAAAATTTGGTGTAATTATCTGGAAATCTCTTGCTCTCTCTCTCTCTGACACATATACACACACACACACACACACACACACACACACACATTGTTTCTCTCTCTCTCTCTCTCTCTCTCTCTCTCTCTGACCGTCTGTTCCTGCAGCCCAGCTCACTGCAATCAATTATTGTTACGGTAGAATCATTAATAATTTCCTAATGAAACGATTCTGTTGATCTCTGTTGTATTTTAATTAAACATAATTACGCCGGCGCTCAGAGCTGTGGTGGGGACCCCTTCAGGGTACAACCCAGTTTTAACACCCTGATAATGAATTTTTACATTGTGCACAGTTGTTTGGTTATTATGCGTCGCAGTATTTTGCGCTGTTCAAAGATAAGAGATAATAACCCTGGCACCTCCATGTGCTTTGCCTCCGTGCCTTTCAAAGAGCAAGATGAAATGAAAACAATTTAATGGCCTTAACAGTTTAAAACACGGCAGCGTTTGTCTTTTGTGTCGCTCCAAACTCAGCTGGCATGTGTCCGTCTTCCAGCGCTTTATTGTCAGCGTGAAACCCCTCACCCAGCACACAAAGACTCAACGCAAATGGAGATAAATATACGTTTGAAGGTTCGGTTTGTACAGCGATGAAACAGTTCACTGCCTATTAGGGTTGGGAATCCAAAATGGGTGCTTATTCAGAAGCCAAAAAAAAAGAAATATGGCAACCAAATCATTTGCATGACATGGGGATGTGATAACGCTTCTTAGGGATTTCTGCATTGATACTGAATCTAAAAAAATCCACTGCAGAATAAATCAAATTTAGTTGAGAGTTTGAAGGTGGAAATTGGTGCAATCGTTATTTTAAAAAGACTGATGTCTCATTTCATGCAATGACAAACATGTGGTATAGGCTGATTCTTGAACGACAGACTCTAAAGAATTGGTCTTTTTAAAAATGGCTTAGACAAAAAGACTATAGAAAAAATATATCACTATACTTTTCCAGTCAAAATTTGTGTTTATATAAATGCAAATACTGATTATCTAATTAAATGCGAATGAGTTTTGAATACATTTCTAGAATATAGATCTAGATTCTAAACTTTCGTGAGTCTGAAAATTGTTACGTTAAATTAAAAAGATTTTTTGAAGACTTATGCTGTAATTAAAATCTACAGGTACAACAAAGTGATATATATATAGTGCAAAAAAAAATATTTTGTCAAATGTCTCTCCCTAGTGATACAAAAGTAATAATAACAAAAATAAAAAAATAAAATAACATTTTAGGATTTCTGTAATAAATTAACAATAGTATGATTTATACAATAAATATTCTGTCAAATGCCTCTTCCTAGTGACACAAAAAGTAATAATAATAATAATAATAATAATAATAATAATAATAATAATAATAATATAATAAAAACAATGACATTTTTGGATTTATTGAATTAATTAATAATAGTAGGATTTATAAAATAAATATTTTGTCAAATGTCTCTCCCTAGAGATAAAAAAAAAAATTGAATAACAATTTAAAAAAAAAAAAATCCAATAACAGTTTAGGAAGAAGAGTTATGCTGTAATTAAAATTTACAGATACAAAAAGTGATAAAATAAATGTGCAATAAAATAAATATTTTGTCAAATGCCTCTCCCTAGTGATACAAAAGTCATAATAATAATTTTAACAAAACAAATAAAACTAAACAAAACAAAAAACAAAAAAAGCACAAAAAAACTAAGCAAAACAAAACAAAAAAAAAACAAACAAAACAAAACAAAACAAACAAGAAAAACAGAAAACTAAGCAAAGCAAAACAAGCAACAAAACAAATTAACAAAACAAATAAAACTAAACAAAAACAAAACAAACAAGAAAAACAAAAAACTAAGCAAAACAAAACAAAAAACAAAACAAAGCAAAACAAAAAACAAAATAAAAAGCAAAACAAGAAACAACAAAAACAAAACAAAAAAAAAAAACAAATAAATAAAATGCCTAAAAGAAGGAGGGGCAATAACCAGCTCTAAGCAATTCTAAAAATATCATTGGAATAATTCAAGAATCAACAGATCATTAAATCAGAATTGTAAATTGGTATTAGAATCTGAATCTAATTCACATCCTTACAGGTATACGCACATACAGAAATGCAGACAAAAGATTAAGAAGGAAAAGGCTGGAGGTCAAGGCAGCGATGGAGGTCAAGGTAACGTGTCTTTTATGTATGAATCAGAATCAGATGGAGAGGAATTACAGAATATGAGCTGCACAAAGACACAGTGAATTAGTGGAGTTCTGTGGTCTGTGAGCTTATGTAAAACGCTCTCGTTACACTGGTCAATTTCCACACGCACAATGGCCAAATTTCCCCTCGACTCCTCTGACACGCTCTATCTGACTGTTCCTGCTTCTAAGAGGCTTAGAGGAAAAATTTAGGTGACCTTTAAATAATCAGACACACTAGAGCAGAATATCTGCTGTCCGAACGCACAAGAGCTCAGCTGTCTGCTGCCCACATTTCAAAAGAAAACATTTGATTTTGAGTGTCATTCTAGTGTCTGACAGGCACATTCGCTATTTAAAATACAACATATGGGATTTAAATCAACAATAACTGTTTTTTAAGACAAAATAAGCATCAGATTTGTTATAATTCAAGCTTATATGGTTAGTTGACCAAAACAGGCACACATTCATCACCATGTACAAGGTTTGGAGACTTTGGAGGTTTGGTCACTTAACAGAAATAATGTACAGTATAGAATATAAAGTCAAGGTGCAGTGGAAAAAGAATGTATTGTGTATGACTCCTATGAGCTTGAAGGACTGCATCTTCAGTGCTTCCTCTATCATCTCACCCCAGACATGCTCAATAATGTTCATATCTGGTGAATGGGCTGGCCAATCCTGGAGCACCTTGACCTTCTTTGCTTTGCTTTTGGTACACTGCAAGATGTACAATTCTTGATACATGCTTCGAAGCCTTGGTGCACAACAACACATCACTACTAATAAGAACCCCTGGTGTGTTTTGCTACCTCATTATAAGAGGGTCCAACACAACTGCCCCTATGGCTCAGTGGTTGAAATCACCAATTTCCACACCAGAAACCCAGGTTAAAGACCCATCCGTGACATGGATGGATGAATGGATGGACGGATGGATGGATGGACGGATGGATGGATGGATGGATAGATAGATTTATTTAAATAGATAGATTAATGTAATCAGACAATAATGCATTTAATTTCAGCTAAAACTAAGAAATATTGAGGAAAAAACACCAGTCTAAAAAAGATGGACGATAATAAGACAAGAGTTAGTTTACAGGTTTGTTTGTGGCTGTGCTATTTTGAGTGCCGGTCCTGCACAGGTCGCTCAGAGCCGCCCGCAGGGAATCACAAACGCCCAACAGGCCTGAATATAATAGATTAAACTCTACAGGATTGTGGGATGCATTTATTACTGGAGCAAACACACAACTGCCTATCTTCGGCTTGTTTGTGTGTTTCACAGACAGTGTTTTAGCGTGTTGTGTGTACAGGGACCGGACTGGGAATGTTCAAGGCCTTGAGAGAACGCTGATGCAACTATACGCAACAAAATGCCAATAAATCTGTGTGTATCCCAAACAAGCATGTCAACCAATAGTGGAAATACACATTATTTTCTTTCTTAGAGTCTTGTCAGTTTTTTTGTAGGTTTTTGGCTAACACTTACAAAAATGTATGCATGAAAGAAAAAAAAAAGGAAATAATCATAATAAAAAATAAGAAATCATGTTATGGACAAGTTTTATTAATAATACGTTATGAATACACATTCTATATTATTACTACTTGACTACTGAACAGACACACAGACAGACAGACAGACAGACAGACAGACAGACAGACAGACAGACAGACAGACAGACGATTAGCGATCAATATAAAATGACAGTTCTCCGGTGGAGGGGTTTGGACCAGACTAGAGTTTCTGCAGATTATGTGTGATACGAACATTTAGAAATGAAAGTAAATAGACAGTTGTTGGTTAATTTTATTGGTTATTCATAATATGTAATGTCTTCGAAAGCTTGGAAAGTAGTTTTGGAGAATTTGATGTTTCCCCATTCAAACAGAATGCCCAAGCATACAGCCCGAGAGGTTTTCAAAGACGGCTGCAGAGTGAAATGACTTGCCTTAATGGGACTTTGGTCAATAAGCTTAGAATCACCAAGAGGCGACACTCAATAGAACGTTCCTTTGCAACAGCAGCGCCCAGCAACAGCCCCAGATTCCGCCATTTTGGAGTGAAAGCGATTGGCTGTCCATTGGATCTTATATTGCTGTCGCAATGGCAAGCAGCTGCTTTGTTTTTTATTTATTTTTTTATTTATTTATTTAAAAGCGCATTAAAGCTCAGATACAACCTGAAAGACGACAATACAACACTTACTATCACAATCATCAGCACTTTTAATAGATTATTTTACAGACTTATAATATGCTGTTGTTATATTGGAATTTTCATTCCAAAATGGCCACTGCGCCATCTAGTGGCTGTTTCCTAAATCGCACTAGAGTGTCGCCTCTTGGCGATTCTTAACTCTTTGCTTTGGTCCAACTGCTCGTTAACGGATTTCTAATCAGCCAATCACATGACAACAACTTAATGCATTTAGGCATGTACTGTAGACATGGTCAAGACGATCTGCTGCAGTTCAAACCGAGCATCAGAATGGGGAAGAAAGGTGATTTAAGTGGTTGTTGGTGTCAGAGGAGAACGGCCAGACTGGTTCAAGCTGAGAGAAAGGCAACAGTAACTCAAATAACCACTCGTTACAACCGAGGTATGCAGAAGAGCATCTCTGAATGTCCAACCTTGAGGTAGATGGGCTACAGCAGCAGACCACACTGGGTGCCACTCCTGTCAGTACCTTGTTGAATCTATGCCATGTAGGATTAAGGCAGTTCTGAAGGCAAAATGGGGTCCAACCCCGGTACTAGTAGGGTGTACCTAATAAAGTGGCCAGTAAGTGTAAAATCTTTAGTGACACAATTATGAGTGTTTTTAAATAATACATTTAAGCAAGAGTTAGATGATGGAAATAACATGACAACAGAAGCATGACATTAAATGACAAATATCCAATTGGGTCAATCAGCCTCCAGAATCAGAACGCTGCATGTGATCCAATCCAGCACACAGCTGAATCTGTGACCTCGCAGCGCAGTCGTTCTCTCGAAACGCTAATAAATACGAAGGAGGCAGAGAAGAAATTACAGAGACTTAACAAAACACTCCAGAAATCCTGTTATTAGCCTTTTTGTTTCCCATATTCAGTCTCCTGGCAAAAAAGATTAGGCGATTTTAAAAGAACTGCGTAATCTTCTTTAACAGCTTATCAAAACTTTAATGATTTGCTGATAAAGCGGTACAAATGAAGGCGCTGGTAAAGAGGATCAGCCCCCAGTGCAGTGCAGTGATTAGAAGATGAGAGCTGGGAAACCAAAAAATCCCACATCTGCCATCGTGTTCACTTTGAGGACGAGGAAACTGCATCAGCGCAGAAGAGAGTCATAATCATCCCTAAAAAACATCCAGCTCGTGCGCTGGAATTAACTTATTTACACGTGCATATTACTGTAATATAGCCATCAAAGCATGCGTTCATTTAAACCGTCAAGTCAGCATGTTTCATTGACAGAATGCATCACATTTATGCTAAAAGAAACTACAGCTAGTTTTGTTTGCTAAGCTAATATCTCAAACTAGCCAAACTAGCTTGCTAATACATGAGCTAATATGTATTTAGAAGATGTCTGCCATAATAAAATAGACAAGTAAAATCTGCTGACACATATAGAGACATGTTTAGAGAAATAAACAACAAGAACACCCTAGCAACTAACTGTAATATAGCCATCAAAGCATGCATTCATTTAAACCGTCATGTCAGCCTGTTTCACTCACAAAACTGCATCTAACTACAGCTAGTGTTGCTTGCTAAGCTAATAACTCAAATTAGCCAAACTAGTTTGCTAATACGTGAGCTAATATGTGTTGAGAAGATGTCTGCCATAACAGAATAGACAAGTTATATCTGCTGACACATATAGAGACATGTTCAGAGAAATAAACAACAACACCCAACTAACTGGCAACAACACCTATTCAGAACACCCTAGCAACCTTTGGTTAGATTTAATGTAGGCTGTTTGCTATTTTCAAATATAATAGAGCTTTAAAAGATAGTTCACCCAGAAAAGAAAATTCTACCATACTCAACCTTTACTCGTTCGAAAGCTGTTTGACTTTCTTTCTTCTGTTGAACACAAAAGATATTTTGAAGAATGCTAAAAAACCTGCAACCATTGACTTCTACAGAATCTGTTTTTCCTACAATGAAAGTCAATGGTTACACATTTTCAGCATTCTTTAAAATATCTTCTTTTGTGTTCAACAGAAACAAGAAACACACAAAGGTTTGAAACTACCTGAGGATGAATAAATATGTGCAGATTTTCAATTTTTGAGAAGATGAAAACACCAAACAATCTCACGTCTGCCACCGTGTTCACGTTGACGATGAGGAGACTCTGCTTCAGCTCAGAAGAGAGTCATAATCATACCAAAAAAAAACATTTGGCTCATGCTCTGGAATTAACTTAGTTACACGTGCATCTTACTGTAATATAGCCATCAAAGCATTTATTTAAATTCATTTAAACAGTAGTGTCAGCATGTTTCACTCACAAAAATGCATCACGGAAAGGACAGTTATCCTATAAAGAACTACAGTAAGCGTTGTTTGCTAAGCTAATATCTCTAGCTTGCTAATACTTGAGCTAATATGTGTTGGGAAGATGTCTGCTATAATAAGATAGACAAGTAAAATCTGCTGACACATATAGAGACACGTTTAGAGAAATAAACAACAGCACCAAAGTAACTAACTGGCAACAACCTGACACCCATTCAGAACACCCCAGCAACCATTAGAAAACAACTTTGGTTAGATTTAATGCATGTTGTTTGCTATATTCAAATATACTAGAGCATTAAAGGGATAGTTCACCCAAAAATGAAAATTCTACCATCATTTACTCACTCTTTACTCATTTGACTTTCTTTAATAATATATATTGAAGAATACTAGAAACCTTCTAATTAAAGAACTTGGGGGTAATATTTGTCAGAAATCTAACATTTGACCCCCACATGCCGACCACAGTAAAGACTTCATTTTTTTTCCATCTTAAAAAATTTCAGGAATCCGCCCCAAGCTGTCCTTTTCTGAGGCAGAAAAAATGATTAATACTTTCATTTTCTCCCACCTAGACCACCGCCTATTTGTGAGGTGTGTATTCTTGGTTTGTTTTATTTTTCTAGATATTTGTATGTATATATTTATATATATTTGTATCTATTTTGAATGTTTTATTTTGAATGATTCAATTTTACTGTTATTCTAAACTGTTTTTACATCTCTATCTTTTTTTGGGTAAAGCGCTTTGAGAATGAAGTTTTAAAGGCGCTATATAAACATAAATTATTATTATTATACAGTATCTGTTTTTCCTACAATGGAAGTCAATGGTTACACGTTTTCAGCATTCTTCAAAATATCTTCTTTTGTGTTCAACAGAAGAAAGAAACACACAAAGGTTTGGAACTACCTGAGGGTCAGCAAATAGTGTTCACATAATTTTTTTAAAATGAACTATCCCTTTAACCTTATTATTACTTTAATTGCCTGGGGTGTGTGATCTTAAGAGTACATCACATTTTCATATTTTGGGAGATTTATTTCCCAAGTTCTCGAGAGCTCCCCCTGGTAAAGAAAGAAAGAGGGAGATGGGGTGGATGAGGAGGATTCTACAAAAATGAAGGTAAGGGAGGTAAGAAAAAATGGGCTGTTTATTGTAGGCTAGGATTCATCTGATTGGTTTATCGATGATTGTTGATGCGGGACCAGCCGTGTGATTCTCTCAAAATTAGTTTATAAAACTTCACCAAGTTAAATTAATCGATTTGTGTTGGGACTACATGAAGGGATTTTGTGGAACCAAGCATTTTTTACAGTGTATTAGTCAACTACCCTGTAAAAATGCTTTGTTTCACAATTGATTTGGGTTGGGGCTGCATGAAAGAATTTTTAACAAATTTAAGTTTTACAAAATTTTTTTTTTTTTTTACAAATTTAAGTAGATTGAACATAAAACAATCAAGTTGTTCAAAAAAAATCAAGAATTGTGTTGTTTCAGCTCATCATCTTAAATAAGTAGTTTAAACAAACAACAAATTGTATTTTTTGAGTGTATGTTCTACACTGAAATAAAATAATCAAAGATGATTCCTTGGATTAACAATTTGTTTTTTTAAGTTAAGTGGTTGTAAATAATTTATTTTGTCTGAGTTTAAACAAACAACTTAAGTTGAACATCACTAAATTTAATTTGTTTGTTTAAATTCAACATAAATTGTGTGCAAAAGTTTTGCAGAAATTAAATTTTCAGTGTATCTTATAATGTAAAAGTATACATAAATAAAAACATACAGTGATATTCATTCCATTCGGATATAGTCAATATAGTCAGTGTTTTGGACTCGTGTTTTATTATAGATGTTAAACATCACATACGCCAAAACTCAATTTAAAAACTGCCATGACATCAAACAACAACAAAACACTGCAAGAATCACATTCATCTGTTTCCAATAAAAACCCAACATGCTTTTAGTGCCACTGACAGTAAAATTCATTTCGAAAGTGTCGCTAAATATGCACATAATATAATTTAGTAGAAATGTCTCAACAGTGCTCCTGACTTTGGAAGTTATTATGACTTTAGTGTAATAACAGTAGAAATATTAACAATAAATGTCTTAACATTTTGTTTCTTCCCCCAATTATCCTGACTTTGGAAGTTATTATGACTTTACAGTGATAACAGTAAAAATAATAACAGACACCGCTGATTATTGAAGCTCATACTGTGTGCATTTCAGACATGAATGGTCTATTAGATCCTAATGTTGCGTCTGAATCGCAGATGATTTGATTCGCTTCACATGTGCAGTTTGATGCACGAGGAAACACACACGAATCAGTCACATCTGTCTTTGGGCCATCCGCTATTCACCAGCATTTGCAAACACGAAAAAATAATGTCAACAAAGCAAATGTCAGCGGATGACATTTGTCAAAGCAAAACCACAATGACCTGTGACCCAACGACCTTACATTACAAATCGCACCGCTAATAGATGTAAGAGACACAGCAACCGGAGACATGCATGCACACGCACACAGGCGCGTGCACAGGTCAAAGAGAAAGAGAGAAAGAGATGCAGATAGTGGGAGTGTGTGGTGCTGGTGTGTTTGGTACGGGACAGATAAAGCGTCCTCTTACCTTTGCTGTAAACCACACAGTTGTTCTTGTTGTCGTCTGTTCCCTGCCAAGTCACATCCAGCAGCCACCTGGGGCCTGCATTCAGCACCAGTGGGACATGAGGCTTCGTCTTCTGCAGAGGTGGAGATAAAACACACACACACACAACACAACACACACACACACACTGATCATTACTTTATTTGGGGACAATGTTGCAACAATCGTATACGCAAAAAGAAGTGTATTATGTGCTGCATGGCTCAACAATAGCATCAGTTTTACTTAGTTTTACAGAGAGTGCAACTGTGTATGTTTCTATTGTTTACCAAATATCTTTGTTTATTTTATTTAGCTAGCAAAAAATATGAAATTTGTTCAATTAGCAAAAATTGGCTTGAAAGAGTTGATGTATTTGTTGCCGAGTTGTATTACACACAGTGCTTAACTTGAGCTGGATCTTGCCAGATCCTCTTCCAGAAAATGTCAGATATTTGTGCTTTGCGCTCTGGTATTTATTTTAATGGATGCGTGGTGAATACCTATGAGTGTGTGTGTGTGTGTGTGCGTGTGTGTGTGTGTTGAGAGAGAGAGAGAATGTGAATGAGTGCAAGCGAAGGCTGTGTGGATTGTGTGCGCGCAAGTCACCATTGTGCAAGTTAAAGCAAAAGTCATGTTTAACTGACCCTCAACACGGCTTTCTTAAATTTACAATCACTCTTTATCGATTGGCGATTGTTTTGCGCACAGTGAGCAGCGAAAACAAATAAGGCCGTAGTGGCCAATCTAAATAATATTTGTACGATATAGCTACTGAGAATGTGCGAGTGATCTAAAGTGGTGTCGCACGTTACTGCAGTAAAGTCCGGCACAGCACAACATGGTCTAACACAAGAAATGCATGGCCAGCAGGGGGCAGTTATGTAACATAGTGAACATACTGAACTGAAAATAAACATAACATTTCTCTAGTAGTCCAACTCAAATTTTTTTACTAAAAATTTTTAAATAACTGTCAAAGAAAAACAAATGGCAAAGAGGCAGTCAAGCATATTTACATTTTTTAAAAACACGAGTAAATCTGATAATGAGCCTGATTAAAAAAAGAATTGAGGAGATGAAACTGCGAGAATGGATCAGGACAGCGGGAGACAGAAGCAAAGCGATTTCAGATTACCCAGAAAACTAGACAGAAGAGTTAAATGTGAGCTCTTCTTGAAGATTAGACTGAGTAAGTCATTTAATTATTATTTTTTCACTTGACACATAATAGTGAATGATTGATGATTGTTCATATGATTTATGTTTGTAGCAACGTGTTTTTATTATCCATGACTGACCGATAACATATATGGCACAAAGTATTAAAAGATCGTTCAGAGATGTGATGCTCTTTTTTGCGATATCACCGTTTAATGACGTCAAGTTTGGGAAAACTGAAATTGTTTGGTGGATGTCGGTCATGGTAACTTTTATTTCCTGTTTATATTCCGAGAATTATTAATTTACAAATTAAGCACTGATTACACCCTGTAAAATATTAAGCTTTTCGTATTCAAAAAAATGAACTACAAGTAAAAGAAAAAAATGTCAATAAATGAATATATATATATTATATATATATATATACACACATATACATATTTTTTATTTATTTATTTTTTAAAGAATAAAAGTTTAGTAGTGGTGTTACGGATCACAATCTCACGATTACATAATGGTTACTTCTGATGGGACCATACATTCAAATGAATGAATGAATGAATGAATGAATATTCAGTACTGTGAAAAATACTACTGCTGTCGCTCATAACGCTAAACGTAAAATCTAACATTATCATTTGTAAAACCCATACTAATTTTTTGTCTCATTTTATAAATAATTCAGTAATAATAATATAATAATTTTATAAATAATTCATATAAATGATTCAGTCATTTATTCATAAACTTCATGATTCATTGCTAGATTCAGTGGCATATTTATTGGCTGGTTGTCGCCACCTATTGGTTAAATAATATAATTGCTTTCATATTATATGAAGTTAAATGCATATGATGGTGGTTGTAATCTTTACCATAAACATCAGTAGTTTAATCTAAACTATAAATTGTTTTCCCTGTACTTCTGTGTTTTGTGACTGTTTGTAAACTAAAGACTGAATCTCTTTCTTGATTTTTGTGTTTTTCGAACACAGATTTGAATGCAGCGATTTGAAGGATTAATAAACATATGCAACCATCAACGCGTGGGTGTTGAGATCCCGATCTTTTAATGATTAATCGTTAATCGTTTATAAATTAATTTAAAAGTCTGACCTCATTAAATTTGTATGCATTTTTTATTTATTTATATGTATTTATTTATTCATTTATTTCTTTCTAAATGGCTATGTGACAATGAAAACTGCTAAAAAAAATCCAAAGTTGATGATTTATAATAAATACATTTAATGAATCAAGTTGGTAACATTTCATTTCATGTTTTGTACCAATTCTCACTATTAGCAAATGGCTAATTACCTGCCTAATATTAAGATATTGGCTGTTTATAAGTACTTATAGTGTACATATTCTGGATAATCTTACTCTACATCCCCAATCTGACCTAAAACCCAAACCTAACTACAGTACTACCTTAGTAATTATTAATAATTAGTAATTAGGAGTTTATTGAGCAAAGCTCAAAGTAGTTAATGGCCTATTAATAACAAGAATTGTACCTGTGTCCTATTAAGTTTAAAAAAAAAAAAAAAAAAAAAACCTATATATATATATATATATATATATATATATATATATAATAATAGATATATATATATATATATATATATATATATATATATAATATATATATATATATATAATAAAGCACTGCATAAGCATGTTGCACTTTCAAAATGTCAATTTCAATTAAAAAAAATTAATAAGTAACACTTTAGTTTAAGTAAGCATTCACACCATTTATACTGGCCTATTACCTGCCTATTACTATGACATTAACTCTTTATTAGCACTTAAAGTATGATCTTTTATTGCATCACAAATCCTACAGTACCTAACCCCAACTACTACCTGACTAACTATTATGTAATGGTTAGCGTGAATTGCACATTCAAATAAAGTGTGATCAAAATATATGAAACACACACATGAAAAATTTAAGTAAGTCAAATAAAACTACACTGTAAAAATATCTGTTAATTAAAGTTTCAATATTTAGTTTTTTTGCATTTATTTACGGTTGTCAATTGCATTACAGGAGCTTGATATCTGCTCTGTTGAATTTTGATGTTGAAGATTCAACTCTACAGTTTAACAAAGTGATTTTATTGCCATTTTCAAGGTTTTTATAATAATGTTTAAGAAATAATACAGTATATAGAGAAATAAGATAATATACTGGCAGGCAAGTTTTGGTAGTGTATTTTACAACAATTTATCACTTTAAACTATTAAAAATGTTAATAAAAGACACTTTTTCAAACTTTTCAAGGTTAAAAGATGTTGGAATAAAGATTAAAATCCCATAATGCAATTCAAAAGTATAAATAAACAGAGGGAAATAAAAAAACTAATCACAACATATGAAACACTGCTAGTTTATGGATATTTTTTACAATGTAATCCCGCATGATTTTGTTCGCGCTATAGATGTGGAGAGGGGAATTGTGGGATACTTATGAGCCCAGGATAAGAGCTGACAGTGAGTTCAGCCAGTTTCTAGAGTTTAATGGTGTGCTGAGTATCAGTAACCCCTCCGCCAGCTCGACCCTGCAGACTCTCATTTAACTCAGAGAGTGCAGAATTATCAGCCCCCAATTTTTTTTCCCCCCAATGATCCAGTTTCTGATCTCTCCGATTACGGCCCGATCTCAGGTGCCTGGGAATTGCAAAAAGAATGCGGACGGCTTTCGGCAGAAGAGAAGGCGAGCGTTCAGAACTGAACTTTGGCCACATTGTGCCTCCCTATCGCCGCCATCTCACTATTTCCTGCAACGGGCCGAGAAGAATTTAAAGAATCAGTATCCATTTCAAAGGCCGATTGAGGTTACGTTTATAATGCTCCAGCAAATTATTCCGAATGTGTAACGTAATTTTTCTTTTCTGGAAGGGGTCGAAACGCACCGCTTTAAGTTCTATCTATAAGGTGAAAGCGGTAAGATAGAGAAAAGCTACTAATGCACTCGCACCCTTTTGTGGAGCTTCTGCCCGGCTGTTCTCTATGCCAGCTTTTTTTTCCATTTCATTTTTCAAATGGCTTTTTTTAAAGGGCAATGAAAGCCTAGAGAACATCTTCTCCTCACTCTAAGGCAGGATCGGTAGAGATCTTGGACAGCTGTTACAGTAGCCCATTACTGGCAGGCAAAATGTCTGTCTTTCTGGGCCATTAGACGTGACGCCCCAGGCACACCTTCATTAGAGTGCAGCAGAAATAGTTTAGCTAAGTGAAAATGGGCTGAAGTCACTCTTTGGCAGTTCACGTGACATCATTTCCTTCTCTCTGAGTCCCTGTGCACGTTGCATGTGCTGAGCTGTTGAGATTTTCCATCAGTAAAATATGCATTCAAAACTGATATAATGGCAGAAACACTATACAGTATCTCCTGCTCATCTGTGGTTGCTCTTTCAAAGCTTGTTTAATTATCACTGTGATCTGTCGCATTTGATCGCAGATTGCTAAAAATAAAGGCTCTTATTGGCATGCATGGTTATAAAAGATGAACCTTTAACACCCATCAAATGCTTCTATTGCAAAATGCTCTTTATAGTCAAAAATGCTTTGTTAAATAATTTAAAAGTGTTGCTTCTTTTAAGAAAGGCTCACTGAGAGGTTTTTGGGTCTTGCAGTTCTTATTTATTTATTTATTTCTAATGGTATGTGTGAAATTCAGAAAGTCATTATTAGTGACACTGTTAAAGGGATAGTTCACTCACAAAATGAAAATTCTGCCATCATTTACTCACCTTGACTTCTTTCTTCTATTGAACACAAAAGCAGATATTTTGAGGAGTGTTGAAAACCGCTAACAGTTGATTTCCATGGTATTTTTTCCCCCTATGATTACAGGTTTCATAACAGTTGTCAAAATATCTCCCTCTCTCTCTCAGGTAACTTTATTTTACATTTAGGCTGGGTACATTTACTATATTTTTTTATCATTTCATGTTTTATGATTTTATACGGTTACTTTGTAACAAATTCAGTTGTAACCATAGCAAAATATTGTCATTAAATAATTTCATTTTTTGAGTGTTTTGTGAATTACATTTAATGAAACTTTAATACTTAATTGCTCCATCTTGCAATTCAATATAGCACATACAGGTGAGGCCATTGAGAATGCACGTTTCTTCATGGTAGTGCTGCAATTTGTCACGCGCTGTGCTGCAGCAGCAAAGGCCGCCTTGTTATTTTTTAAAGAATTCATTTTGCACCAGGTGGTGCAAGGAACCAACGCTTTTCAATCCGCTTGTTCAGTGTGACATCATGCAAAAAGGCTTCCGAGTCCAATCGCTCTATCAAACTGTATGGGGAGACTCAACAAATGGTAGTAATAAACGTTTACAAAGTGATTTAATACTTTCACATTATCCATGCCTAATACCTGATGGCCAGAAAGTGATTAATTTTTTATAAATTGTGAAAATATTGGTGTCTGTGATGCAGAAAGTCCAGAGACTGTTGGGTACACCATGATTTTATATAAAATTCACTTTAATGATATGACTAAAAAGTGGTCATAAACAAATATTTCCTTAATTCAATTTAGTTGTGGCTCGGACCCGGAAACAGTATTCCATACGTCATCACGTAACAAGATTGTCAGGCCAGTGTGAGTGAAAGCACCCCAAATCAAACAACCCACCCAGGGGTGCGTTTTCAAAAACCATCGCTAGCCAACTAAGGTCACAAGTTTCATCATTAATATAAATTAAATATAGCCACTGGCCAGTTTGAGATATTCCATAAAACAACTTATAAGCTATACGTTTTAATTTAATAAGTGATATTTCTTTGCCTTATTGTGATATATTTTTATTTTTAGCTGATTTTTCTTTTTTAGCAACGCTCTCCCACATATTTAGTTTTTAAAACTATTGTGATCGCCAGCAGTGTTTTCTCCGCTGGAGATTACTTCTGGTATTCCTACTGAACTACAACTCCCAGAACTCTTTACACTCATCAACTTCTGCCACAGCTGACAATAATCCAAACACTCACACACACACACAAACACACAGCTGAAACTCATGATTGCTGATTACATGAACTATATATTAATCACTTTCACAGACACATTGCTGAGTCTTGGTTACCCTGAGTAGCATTACAAAGCGTTTTTCCTTGTTTGTCTTGCTGTGTTTTGACCTTTCTGTGTTTGGTTCTTTGCCGCTTAGCCTGACCATTTGCAGGTGTTTTGTTTTCGTATTTTAGACTACCTTCATACTCCTGTTTCTTCTTGTTTTTGACCTTTTTCTTCACGACTTCTCTGTAAATAAACTGCATGTGGATACGCACATCTGTTGTCAGGGTCCAATAGTTACAAAAACTGCCCTTATTTCCATTTTTGGTATAAGAATGGAGTAGAAACGTACAGTTTTTCACATCATACTGATACTTTTTAGTCTTTTGGCAGAAACTTAGAACCGCTGTATTAAAATCCCAGTCTTAAACTCTTCTTCCTTTCTTTCTTTTATAATTAGCTTAGTTATTATTTTTAGATAATAAGTTAAGATTTTATTTTCAAGTTTTATTACAAGTTTGTAATGAAATGCTGCATATCTTACAGAATTCTTCATTAGTTCTCTTTAATTTATGCATTAACCTCCCTTTCCAGTTCAGCAGAACCAACTGAAATCATTTTTACAATTATTTTTTTTTCCATGAATGTATCAC
Organism: Danio aesculapii; assembly: GCF_903798145.1. Taxonomy (NCBI): domain Eukaryota; kingdom Metazoa; phylum Chordata; class Actinopteri; order Cypriniformes; family Danionidae; genus Danio; species Danio aesculapii. Next base: position 12,745,215 of record NC_079450.1, on the reverse strand, counting down.
AGGTAGACTCTTGTCCTGAAGGGTGTTTTGACCCTCACCTGGCAGCCTCATCCACCTGGACGTCCATGTGGGCTTCTTTCCCCACGCTGGCAGAGAGTCAGAGAAGCCTCCGTCATTTAACACAGCTCCCGTTTCACGTCTCAAATTAGCCATACAATAACGTCTTATATCCAGGCTGACCTGAGAATTTTACAGGCCTGTCAAAGAGCACCAGAGACCGACTGATTGTTGCCACGACGACTATCTAAAATGAGAATCGGATTAACCCTTTCTCTGATCCTGGCCGTCTGGAGTCATCTCTTATTCAGAAGCAAAGGTCCGCCCTGTCTGTCTCTCTCTCTCTCTCTCTCTTGCTCACTCTCTCACATTTAAGGCCCAGAAGCTTCCCTCCAAAAACAGCTAATGATGCAATTGATGGAAAAATTGGCCACATATGAGATTTTTTAATACATAGATGATTATCAAGTGGCTATTCATCAATATTAGTCATAAAACATTGACGCTGCACTTTTTACAATGAATTTTTAGACAAAGTACAGTATAAATTATGTAAATGTTTCAAATAATGATTATTATTGAAAATGGCCTGCATGTTTAATTCAAACACAGGCTCATTGCGAATATATAGCCCTATTACATTTCTGGAGAGTGCGAATTATGTAGCCAGAGGTACATATGGCTGCATTTTGTCTTTAAAATGAACGCTAGGGGGCGGTTTTCAATTCAATTCAATTTATTTGTAAAGAGCTTTTACAATGTAGATTGTGTCAGAGCAGCTCACATAGAAGATATTGTGAATTTAAACAGCGTAGTTCAGTTTTCAGAGTTTAAATTCAGTTCAAAAGCCGACGACTTTTGCTCCTTTTAGCACTACAAGCTATTGTTATTGCAATTACGTCTGTGTGGACGGCTTTACCACTGTTAGTTTGCCCAATGGCTCGCTGTGTACCATGGCAACGGGGTTCGAGTCTGAACATTCCTTTTAATCTAAAGCAAATTACTTACAAAAACATACTGTGAAATGTGGATTTTAAGGACAGATTTCTGTGTTTTTTTGTATGAGGTAAGCTCTGCCTTCTTTAATTTGACTATTCATTTCAGTCAATATGACACTGATAGTGCTGATAAACTGCTGCTTAGCTTGGCCATTAATAATATTTATGCTGGTTAGTTATGAAAACGATGTACATTCTGCATGCTGTTCTGAAGGCGTTATAGAGCTGATCCTTAAAAAGACAATGCATAATTTCACATCTATGGAATTATGTTGCATATAAACACACATACTGTAATAAAACAGAATATAATAGTATATTAAAGCTGCAAGCAGCGATGAAAGGGACCTGGCGCCTGGACTCACCACCACCCGGTGGCCTTAGGATGACAGGGATGAGAACAGTGGACAATAATATTTTAAGCTGATATATATAAAATGTCTGAAAAAAAAAAAAAAAAAAAAAAAAATCACTGATTTATGCCAAACTTTGTTCTGTCAGCAGATGGCGCTATGACGGTGACTCAATATTGTCATGTAGATATCTTCAGGAGAGGAATCATCAAACCCGTTAATTTTCAAGCAGATCAGACATTGTCTGGCTGAGTTATAAGTACTTCCTCCTCAATGGTGAAGCACTGAACTTTGCCAGGCCGCCACGGACACCTCCTTCGGCGAAAACTCTAGATCTTCACAATATATCATCGCTAGAGCTTTCAGATAACACCACCCAAATTAGGTGCTGATGATAAAGTTTGTGGGAGGAGTTTGTTACGCTATAAAACAAGTAATTTCCTGTTGCCTGCAGGTGGCGCTATAACCTGGCATGCAAACGTGTTCAGGTCAAGACTCTTATCAAACGTGTGAATTTTGAGGCAGTTCAGACAATGCATGCCTGAATTATAACAACTCTAGACCTTCACAATTTAACATCGAAGAGGCCTTAAGATGACAATACCCAATATTAGTGTTGATCTGATCAATTCCCTAGGAGGAGTTTGTTAAAATACAATGCCTGGAGATGCACTTTTTTGGCAGAGGAAGTAAAAAATATCTGACTTCCTGTTGGGTTTGAGATTTCGCTCGAAGAGACTTTTTTTGGTAGGTTTTGGCATGTTTGATGTGTGTGCCAATTTTCGTATGTTTGTGTGAAAAGTAGCTTGGGCATTATGAATATTAACATAATGCATTATTAAATAAATACACTATTATTTACAGTATATAGGGTGGCACATTGTAAAACTTGTGACGGAATAGATGGTGGTTCATTCCAATGTGGCGACCCCTAATAAATAAGGGACTAAGCTAAAGAGAAAATGAATGAATGAATTCATATTTCTGCTATTCTGAAGAGCTGACCCTTAAAAGACACCTGCTTCATCTATGGAATATATGTGGCATTTAAGCAAATACTGTAATAAAAAAGAATATAAAGAGAATGCTATACTTTTAAGAAATTATTAAGGAAAATAGTTGCTCCCCAAATGCATTATTATATACAGCTGAAACCAGAAGATTACATACACTCTAAAAAAAGGAACATAACATTAAAAAAATTCAATCATACTAAACGTTTACTATTTTAGGTCTGTTAGGATTACCTTAATGATTTTCATTTGCTAAATGTCAGAATAATGAGACCCACAAATATTCTATAGGATTGAGATCAGGGCTTTGTGATGGCCATTCCAAAACATTCACTCGGTTGTCCTTAAAGCACATTTTAACTAATTTGGCAATATGCTTAGGGTCATGGTCCGTTTGATAGACCTATTTGTGGCCAAGTTTTAATTTCCTGGCTGATGTCTTGAGACGTTGCTTTAGTATTTCTACATAATGTTCTTTCTTCATGATGCCATCTATGCTGTAAAGTGGACCAGTCCCTCCTGCAGCAAAACAGCCCCACAACATGATGCTGCCACCCCCTACTTCACAGTTGGGATGGTGTTTCCTAGGCTTGCAAGCTTTCCCCTTTGTCCTCCAAAGTAACATTGGTCATTATGGCCAAACAGTTCCATCCCAATCTTAGTTCCATCAGACCACAGGACATGTCTCCGAAAATTAGTCTTTTTCCCAGTGTAATTTTGCAAATTGTGATCTGGCATTTTGTTGATTCTGGCTTGTTGATTTTCCCATGTTGTCACACAAGGAAGCAGTGTGCCTCAGGTTTTACTTAAATGCTATTCTACAGCTGTGCCTCCTATTTACTCAAATATTGTCAATTAGCCAATCAGAAACTTCCAAAACCTTGACACCATCATCTGAGCTTTTTCAGAGGCATAATAATCTTATTGTTCAGGAAAAGTTATAACAATTTCTCAAAAAATATCTCTTTCGTTAACAGAAACAAATTTAATAATCCTAACTTACCTAAAAGAGAAAAAGTTTAGTTACATTAACATCTGACTTTTTTTTTAAATGGTTATGTGCCTGTAAACTTCTTGTTTCAACTGTAAATACACTATATTTGTGTACTCTATTCAGACTATGCTTATAAAACTTACATCTAGACAAAAAAAAATGTACAGTACAATATTTGATTGAGGCACTTCAATAGTTTTAGGGCGCCTCGATATCAAAGAAACCCTCTGAATCTGCTGCAATATGTTCAAATGAACAATCCTCAAGGATAACATAATTAGGTAAAACACAAAACAGGTTGCGAATGAAAACCCTGCAATAAAACAGTAGCTAATGTTTTGGATGTTCAAGTGAAGCGAAAGCGTCTCTCATTTGCAGACAGATGCTGAGGTGACGCTTGATTTAAGACCTTCACCGGAGGCGCTGTGTGTAAGTAACAGATCTCCAGTCTCACTCCAGCGCTTCTCTCTCTCTCTCTGTAAGTGTAAGAGATACAGTGACCAAAACAGTGTAGTCAGCGAGCGAGTGATTACAAACTGATGCTCCAAATTCGCTATAAAATGAAAATCAATATTTCCACAAGTTGCTGCAACATAAAAGATAACCTTCATTGATTTTTCGCGACTTAGGCCTGTGTGATAAAATCTAATATAAATTTTCAGCTGGTCGGATTTGGATCAGAGCAGGGAAGCAGGGGCTGCCGATAAGTTCCCTCGCTAACATCCCTCAGAGTTGCCTTTTTTTCCCCCTTGCCTCTTTTTTTTTTTCTCCTCTCTCTCTCTCCACCACCTCTTTCAGAGCCATGGCTGTACTATTTATAATTGGCCCGGTACGAGCGAAAGCTTCTATCGGGAATCAGCTCTAATTTTTATTACGGAGCAGCTAAAGCCTGTTCCCAGATAATTTGGAAATTTCAGGGGGAATTGTGATGGAGCTGATGGCAGTGGCGCGGAGGCCCGGCAGAAAAGAGCTAACCTGTAATAGCCTGTGTGGCGGCAGCTGATTAAATGTTGCCATAGATGAAAGACCCGCCATCGCCGCAATAAATTAACCAATCACACAAATCCCAAGTCGCCGCTAATCCGGCCTTGATACCCTGATCCTCTGATCAGCTGAAGGAGGTGAAGGGAAGAAAGTGGCTGCTGACACTGTGAGCCACCCTGACTTCAGGCCTGTGTGTAAACAACAGGCTAATGATAGCGGCTCTGACCGCCGTCACGCTCCCCAGCGGCCCTCCAGACCTCCTCACTGCTCACGGGGACGTCTAAACCCTAGTGTCCACAACACACAAACCTCAATTTCTGATATCAAACCACACAGACACAGACTGAAACATGCTACACCTTTTAACTCTGATAGAATCCTATTATTCTTCGGTACTGCAAGTGTTGGAGGACATATATCATTGAGAAAATAAGTATGGATTCTTGTCACATCCGCCTGATCATGACATTTGTGTGTTAATATCTTAAAAATTTTTGTAAAAATCCGTCATAATACATCTAAAAATATACTGTATATATCATATTATTAACATGCACTGTAACACAGGATGCTTTATCATATGGACTATCAAAAAATAATAATGGTGGGCTCCTTAGACAAATGTAAAAGGATGAAATGTAAAAATTACAGTTGAATTTTTTTGAGTGCATTTATGTACAAGAGAAAATGACACAAGATGCAATAAACAAATGAAAAAATACGACAACAACACAGGTTTAAGAGCTCTATTTTGACGATCCATGCGCAAAGTGCAAAGCGTAAAGAGCAGGCCGCAAAAGCATTAAGGGCGTGTCAGAATCCACTTTTGCTATTTTAAGGACGGAAAAATTCACTTTGCGCTGCAGCGCATGGTCTAACAGGGTTGAGCTTATTCTCTTAATGAGTTACAGGTGTGTTTTGAGAATAAACCAAGCGGAGTCTCATCTCCCATTGCTTTTAGAGTCAGTTGTGCAGTGCCATAGCGCATTTGCTATTTACATGGCAGACTTTGTAAGTGAAAAACTGAACGCTTCACTAGCTAACCAAAACAGTTAAACAGAGCATCTACAGCGCGAGAATGAGAGATTGAGCTCCTCATTATTTACTTTCACTTTCACTCTCGTGGATAGGGAAACATGTTGTACGCACAGATATCCACTAGCCTATAAACAATTAACTTCGTTTGTTAAGCACAAAGATTTGTTTCAAAACTATTTCTAAATTCAGTTCTAATTTCCAGCAAATGAATAAATGAACAGTAATAACAGCCTGATCTCACGAGAAAACATAAGTATTTTACGTTTTGTCAGTTTAGTGGCTAATTTCAGCCACTTGTTCATTCGTATGAAATTATACGATTTTAAAAAGGAGGTGTGGCACCTAACCCCACCCCTAAACCCAACCGTCATTGGGGGATGAGCAAATCGTACGAAAATGTACGAATTAGATCGTACGAATTCATACGAATTAGCCACTAAATCAAAAAGTTACGAATTGCCGTGAGATTGTGTTGGTAATAACGAAGTGTGGTCAAAAAAACGGAGTTATATCCAAATACACAAGCTATGCCCCATTTGGTCTAAAACCTGACAGGTGGACAAATCTAAGCTTGTTTTTAATAAAACAAATATAAATATGCATATAATGAATAATACGCACAACTAACGCGCTCTGCGCTAGTTAGTCCAGCTTTGATCTGGTCTATTGAACCGTCTATTTAAGTTCCTCAAAATAGCAACGCGCCAACAATGCGCCTTAACACGCCTCCTTTTGCCTATGGGCGCACATATGAGCACAAATGCATGTGCTATTTAAACAGCCGTGCTGCAAAACGTAAAACGACTCTTGTGCCGAGCTGAAACTAGCAAACAACAATTGCGCAATTGCGCCGGGTGTATGATAGGGCCCTAAAGGTTCAAGAAACCCTGATGTTTTGTTGTTTGAAATTTTAACAGATTTGTGTGTGTTGCGCATGACTTAAGACAATGTTGGAACCTGTCAGCTTTAATTGTGGGGAAAACTGGATAATTTAGAGCTTTTGTCAGCTAATTTCATCTGCTGGGTTTAATTATTGGGGCAGGATCAAAATCGGTGACGTAGCACACAACTACAAGTGGAGTGATGAGGCATCAGTTTCTCATTATTATTCATAGCAGAGTTTTCTTATTCTATGAGAAGACCCTGCTTCTTAATTATTCATGAGCGCACGTGCTTTCTGAAAACAAGGCAGACCTGCCAAGCTGTGAGACCCAAAACGACATGGGTCGCATGTGTTTGTTTCCATGATCTACGGGGTTTGTTGCATGTTTTCCCCCGCAATGCTGTACAGGCCGATACAGCAAAGCTGTTGTTTGCAGCAAGCATTTTTGTTGGGAGAGCTGTGCGAAAATTTAAGAATGGTGGACTTTGTCTTTTATCAGTGGAGTTCGTTACCATCAGGTTACCATTGAGACACATCACCAATATCCGTGCTGCTGTGTTCGCACATTTTTAAAATCCTTCAGATCACCGGCATAGACATGGTTGGAATAGACAGGGCAAGAGACCTGCTGTACTGCTATCCACTGTGTCAGCATTCAGACCCGGGGATTGAGGAGGAGAGAAGTCTCATTTATAGTCTCAACCTCATTTATAGTGTTTATATAAACACAATTATCTGTATAATGATATAACAAACTCTGATTATGTGTATATGAAGTTACAAATAACAAATGTAGCAGGACATTTAATCCCTTACTGTTTATTCATTTGCATTTTAACTTTGTAAACTATAAAATCATGGGTCTCCTCACAGTTTGTGTCTCATTTTGTGAGCCAACTGACTATTGTTCACTTTTTCCTCTGCTCTGCTGGCCACGCCCACTCCTCCCTCTGCTCATAGCACTCCACGCCCATCCAGGAGCATGTTTTGAAAAATTTCTGAGGTAGACTTGAACTGAAAAAGAGGGGTTTCATGGCCCTTTAAAGTCTACATGAACTGGAAGCTGTGACTGTTTGTTTTTTAAGTACTGTGATGCAGTTCCTAGAGAAATGGAATATGAAACGAGAAAGCAGTGGGCGTGGCTTGTTTTTTTCTACTGCAAGCTGATTGGATGAAGTAAAGTAAGCATTTTATTTAGAAAGATTGAGAAACTGGTTTCAGAAGAGTTATTACAACCTGACAGACACCTCCTCCTCACCATTTCTGTTTGTTGTCCAAACTGAAAGTTGGAGGGGCGTGGTTAAGTATATTAGTCACACACAATACCTAAAACATGGGTAATCTGACAATTTTTACAAATACAAACAAACAGAAAGCTAATTTTCAGATTTTAATTTTAAATAACAAGGGCAAACTTTTTTTTTTGTTAATGACATGCACCACAGAACAAGCAATATGGTTAATTTTGGCTGCACAATAGTGCAGTGGGTAGCACGTTCGCCTCACAGCAAGAAAGTCGCTGGTTCGAGCCTCAGCTGGGTCAGTTGGCATTTTTTGTGTGGAGTTTGCATGTTCTCCCCGCGTTCGCGTGGGTTTCCTCCGGGTGCTTCGGTTTCTCCCACAAGTCCAAAGACATAGGTGAATTGGATAGGCTAAATTGTCCGTAGTGTATGTGTGTGAAAGGGTGTGTGTGTGGATGTTTTCTAGTAATGGGTTGCAGCCGCTGCGTAAAACATATGCTGGATAAGTTGGCGGTTCATTCCGCTGTGGTGAATATGAATGGATGAATAATTTTGATTTCGTTTGTCCTTTAAAGAGTCAAATTTATTTATTTTAGGTCAAATAAATCAAATAAAATAACCAATCAATTTATTTGTTGGTATTTCTAAGTGTAGGAGGAAATATATCATTGAGAAAATAATTGTGGATTCTTATGAATTTGCCAAATCAGCCTGATGATGGAATGTGTGTGTGTGTGTGTGTCAATATCATTCATTCATTCGTTTTCCCCTTTAGTCCCTTTATTAATCTGAAGTCACCACAACGGAATGAACCGCCAACTTATCCAGCATATTTTACGCAGCGGATGCCCTTTCACCTGCAACCCATCACTGGCAAACACACATACAGCTACACTACGGACAACTTTTAGCTTACCCAATTCACCTATAGTGCATGTCTTTGGACTTGTGGGGGAAACTGGAGCACCCAGAGGAAACCCACACCAACACGGGGAGGACATGCAAACTCCACACAGAAATGCCAACTGACCCAGCCGGGGCTCGAACCAGCGACCTTCTTGCTGTGAGGCGATTGTGCTACCCACTGCACCACCATGCTGCCCCCTGTGTCAATCTCTCATTCATTCATTAATTGTCTTGTCGGCTTAGCCCCTTTATTAATCGGATGTCGCCACAGCGGAATGAACCGCCAACTTATACAGCACGTTTTTACGCAGCGGATGCCCTTACAGTCGCAACCCATCTCTGGGAAATGTGTCAATCTCTTTAAAATATATTTTAAAGTCTCTGTCATAATACATTAAGGAAATCTATATCATATTATTATCATGAACTGTAGCTAATGATGGTTGATTTTATTTACTTTTGAAATTTGAAACAACCCAGCATTTTGATAAAATGACAATATTTTAGGCAAAATGACACAAAGATGCAATAAACAAATTAATAAATATAACAACAACACAATGTTCAAGGAGTCAAATTCAGTCAATTTTAGGCCAAATAAACAACATTATTTCTTATATTCATGTCATTTACTTTCGGCATTTTAATATATGAAAACAGCAAACCACTCAGACTAAAACAAGCTACACCTTTGATTTTGAGCTTTTAAATCTCTTTTTTTTTTGGAATCGTTTTATTCTTTAGGATATTAAGTGTAGGAGGAAATACATCATTGAGAGAATAATTGTGTATTCTTATTAATCTGTCACATCCACATGATCATCTTTAAAATATATACAGTGCTCAGCATAACTGAGTACACCCCATTTTGAAAATGAAATTTTTTATCCAATTGAAGTGAATTATCCAAAGTGAAGTATTTTGGTGCATTTAAACAAAACAGATTTATTAAACAGATATATCTATTAAAATAAGAGTTTAGTCACTAAACATATTTAGAAACTGAAAGATAATACAATTAAATTCAAGCAAAATATTGCAAAAAAAAAAAAAATTACAACCTACAAAATTTCAACTAAATCTTTCAATCTTTTTTTTTTTTTTTTGCTTCTCTTGATTTTTCATCTTTTTTTAAAAATAGTTTTTAGTATTTTTCTATAACAACATTTGGGTGTACTAGTTTTTGGACCATTATTGTAAGTTATTTTGTTAGATTAGCTCCAGATTGGGCTTCAGTACTGACTGTATATGCACAAATATAATATTGTATAGCTTCCTATTAAAAAATATAAATTCAAAAGATCTTTGTAAATCTTTTAAATGTTAAAATTACAGTTGTGCTTTACTCTAATTTGAGTTGAAACTGCCCAGCATTTTTAAGTTCATTTATATACACACGAGACAAAATAACACAAAAATGCAAGAAACAAACAAATAAATACATAAACGACAAGAACAACACAATGTTTAAAGAGTCAAATGAAGTCCATTTTAGGCCAAATAAATCCCATAATCTCATAAAATCATGTAATCTCTGTGTTTTACTATATGAAAAACATATTAAAATGCAGAGACTCAGGGTCGTGAATTAAAAAAATCATTTTCAATGACATACAGTAATTCAGTTAAAAACTGATCATGTTCTGTTTATTTTGACTGATTCCCATAGCCACTAGTAACACCAAGGTCATGTACTAAATGTACTATAATCCTAGACAATTCATGAATTGTACGGCTTTCATGTAAAGCTAGTCACTTTCGATAACAGTATACAGCAAACCCATAACTGAGAGTTTTTTTTTTTCCTCCAATAACCCGTTCAGAGCCCCTGATGCCACACACACACACACTTGTACACATACTGTACAAACTGTATTTTTCATCACCTAAAGACTCCTTCTGTATAATTCATAAGCCTTGCGGATACGGTCCTCATAAGTCACCTTCTCCTTATAATACCTGTCACACCTATGTCATTATACAAAAGTGTGTGATGACATGTCACAAAAAACACACACACAAATTATATTCACAGCACATCTGCTGTCTTCTATGAGAATATGAACGTGTTGTGTGTGAGGCTGAGATGAGCGCGGGTTTGAGGCCGAGGTGCAGGCTGAAGGTGAGGATAACAGGGCCAGACCTGCTCTAAGACTCTGTTTACAACCTAACGCACCCTCGATACGGCGACTTCAATTAGTTGTTCGCCGTGATGAAACAAATTGCATGTGGTCAACTGGAAATTTCATTAAGGCAGATTTTCCTGCGGCTCTCGTTATCTCCACGTATTAATATTTCCTCGGGGCTTGCTGGACGGGTGAATTGCGGGGGGACTTTTTTTTTTTTGACATCTCTTTATTTATTTTCCACGCAGCAAACGTCCAAATCCCCTTCACACGAAATTATGGATTCGCTAAAAATAAACCCTGATGTGTTTTTTTTTTTTCCTTTTCATGTGTCGTTTGATAAACTAAATAAAGCCCTGCATATTTTTTTATGTGTGTGTGTGTTTTTAAATCACTATCTAGCCCAGAAAATATATTCCCATGTCTGTCATCCGTTCCAGCCTGCTCTTTTTAAATGGCAGTGGTTTCATCGCCTAAAATGAAAAGATACCTCCTCCTTGGTGCCGTCTTTGCTGCTTCTTCTTCTTTTTTTTCCAAGCGAGCATCTGCTATTGGGAGGCTAAATAACGGAAATATGCAAAAAGAGAAATTGCACGCTAATTCCCTTTGGAGATAGATCTTGGCGCCTGCCCTGTCATAAATCAGAGAATTTCGATATGAAATGAGGCAAGCTGCTCTAATCATTTCTGCATTTCAAATTGGATCACTGGCTCAATCGCTTGGCTTTTAAACTGCTTGCCTAAGAGCAAATGTGAGGTGGGAGATAATGGGGAAGAAATCTCAGCCCGCGTGCCGTAGTTAGTTTACTGCTTGAGTGCAAAAGAATGCTTTCAGCCCCCCCCTTCACCCACCCCCCTCCTCCGCCTCGCCTCTCTGCGGCTTTCTCTTTTCAACTTTGTTAAATTGACTTTTTCGTTTGAAATCGATTAAATTGAGAATCACTCCGGCTCTACCAATCTTTTAAGGAACACCCATTGAGGCTCGCTCGGGCCTATCGTTGCACACTGTTGCTATAGGAACCGTGCATATTTATTCGAAATCACCTCGCTTTAAAACATAGTTCGACTCAGCGCTGATTTAATCTTTTCTGAAGACCGAAATGTTCCTATTTACCCCCTAAACAAGGGCCGACATGTATTAAAATAGCGAGATTACCAACAACAGGACATGCGGTACAGAGTGTCAGTCAAAAGAATAAAAGTGTAACACTGATTTAAATGATGCTACTTTTCTGTAGGTTGGAATGTGTTTGATTATTTTTGAGAGCAAAGAAAACACTGACCATCATCATAGGTTTGAGGAAGACACCATCTAAAATGTCATTCATACAACACTATTTATTCATTCATTCATTTTCGGCTTAGTCCCTTTATTAATCTGGGGTCGCCACTGCAAAATGAACCGCCAATTTATCCAGCATATGTTTTACACTGCGGAGGCCCTTTCAGCTGCAACCCATCACTGGGAAACACCATACACAATTATTCACACACATACACTACGGACAATTTAGCTTACCCAATTCACCTATAGCTCATGTCTTTGGACTTGTGGGGGAAACCGGAGCACCCGGAAGAAATCCATGCCAACACAGGGAGAACATGCAAACTCCACACAGAAATGCCAACTGAACCAGCCGAGGCTCGAACCAGCGACCTTCTTGCTGTGAGGCAACAGTGCTGCCCACTGCAACACTAGTTCATACCAAAAAACATGTCAGGCATTTTTACTTTTAGACATGACATATTAAAAGACCTTATATAAAAACTCGCACTCAATTATGTTTTTATGTGTGTATATGTATCAGATTATCTTTAGATTTCTAGAATTGAAGATCTAGTCCTGCAAATTAATGATGATACAAACAAAATAAACAAGCAAAGAAAAATATATGTTGGTGCATTTGAACAAAACAGATTTATTAAACGCATAATTACTATAATAAGTAATGCAAACGCATTACTTTATTAGCCACTTTATTAGGTACACCTGTCTAACTGCTTGTTTTGCATTTAGGCATGTAGACATGGTCAAGACATGGTCGAGCATCAGAATGGGGAAGAAAGGTGATTTAAGTGACTTTGAATGTGGCATGGTTGTTGGTGCCAGACGGGTTGGTCTGAGTATTTCAGAAACTTCTGATCTACTGGGATTTTCCCGCACAACCAGGGTTTACAGAGAATGGTCTGAAAAAGAGAAAATATCCAGTGAGCAGAAGCTCTGTTGGCGCAAATGCCTTGTTGATGTCAGAGGAGTGTGGGCAGACTGGTTCGAGCTGACAGAAAGGCAAAAGTAACTCAAATAACCATTCGTTACACCCCGACGTATGCAGAAGAGCATCTCTGAACTTCTTGGCACACTTTGGGCCCATTAGTACTAATTGAGCATCATGTCAATACCACAGCCTACCTGAGTATTGTTGCTGACCATGTCCATCCCTTTAAGACCACAGTTTACCCATCTTCTGATGGCTACTTCCAGCAGGATAATGCGCCATGTCATAAAGTGCAAATCATCTCAGACTGGTTTCTTGAAGGTGACAATGAATTCACTCAGTTGTACTCAAATGGCCTCCACAGTCACCAGAACTCAATCCAATAGAACACTTTTGGGATGTGGTGGATTTGCATCATGGATGTGCAGCTGACAAATCTGCAGCAACTGTGTGATGCTATCATGTCAATATGGGCTAAAATCTCAGAGGGATATTTCCTCAGAGGGATATTGTTGAATCTATGCCATGTGTACCTAATAAAGTGGCCGGTGAGTGTATGTATTAAAGTAATATTTTAGACACCAAACATCTTTAGAAATAGGAAGATAATACATTTATATTCATGCAAAATATTGCTATATATATATATATATATATATATATATATATATATATATATATATATATATATATATATATATATATATATATATATATATATATATAATATATATATATATATATATATATATATATATATATATATATATATATACACACACACACACACACACACACACACACATATATAAATATATATACATATACATATATACACACAATGCTCAGCAAATATGAGTATACCCCTCACAAAACTCTCTTTTAAATATTCCATGAATTTAATTGTATTATCTTTCTATTTATAATGATATTTGGTTTCTAAAATATTACTATAATACATATATCTGTTAATAAATATGTTATGTTCAAATGCACTAACCTATATTACTTATATTTACAGAGAAATGAATAGAAATATTAAGTTTTAAAATGAGGTGTACTCATTTATGCCGATATTCTGAATTTTTTTTTTTTTTTTGCATTTTAATATACAAATACTGCACTGATATGTAATAATTGAAAAGTTGAACAAATTCAAGAACTATTTCACCAATATTTTGATATTTTAGTTTCACAATAGCTGTTAAATATTACAACTGGACACCTTCATGCATTTAATACACTTTCAATGCATCTCAAATCTAATTCCATGCACACACTAACATGGGAGATATCATCTTTGTCTCATAAACACACATCTGTCATTACTCGTGTCCTATGACAAGTTGCATTTTACAACCATTTCCTCATTTGGAAATATCTGATTAGTTATCTCATCTGCAACAACTGAGCTTCTGAATTTAAAAAAAAAGTCAAGTAGATGCTAGCCAGCACCTTCTATTGTGTTGTGAAGCGTCAGGCGCAGAAAGGTTTAATGAGCACTTATCCTGCAGGACAGTCAGGAGCTGTTTCTGTGTCTGTCTCTCTCCTGCAGGCTGAAGCGTACAGTCACAGGGACTTCATTAG